>NC_057811.1:161788122-162088122 GCF_018294505.1 Triticum aestivum | reverse complement strand
AGCACAATCTTCTGTACCCTCCTTTTACTTTTTGTTATTTAGTTGGAATAAAGTAAAAATAGTATTTTTCTGTCTGTTTTCTGAATTATCCGTGCAATATAAAAATACCCCGAAAATAAAAGTTCTCCAAATGCCCTGCCAATTTAATATGATTTTTTTGGAATATTTGAGAATATCTGGCACTGAGAACACAGAAGGGGGAGCAAGCACCTAGCCACGAGGGTCCAGGGCGCGCCCACACCCCTGGGCACGCCCCCTGCCTCGTGGGCCCATGGTGGCCCCCTCCACTTATTCCTGCACCCACACATTTCTTCCTCCCAAAAAAATCACCATCCAGCTCAAGCACGAGTTCTAGCTCATTTTGCTGCGATTTTCGATCTCCTTGCTCAAAGCACCTCTCACAAAACTGCTTTGGGGGATTGTTCCTTGGTATGTGACTCCTTCATTGGTCCAATTAGTTTTTGTTCTAGTGTTTTATTCATAGCAAATTTGTGCTGCCTAGGTGACCATGTTCTTGAGCTTGCATGTCAAATTTATATGGTTCCAAGTAGTTCTAATGCATGATATAGGCTCTAGGCACTTGTAGGAGTAGTTGCTATCAATTTTGTTGAGCTTGGTTCACTTTTATTTGAAGTTACTAAAAAATTCAGAAATTTTCAGAAAACGATGAAGAGATTTTTGAGGGGCTCATCGAGCCGAAGCTTGAAGGAAAAGCAAAGTGAAGAAGCAGAGAGGCCCAAATATAATCTGCCTCGCACCGCTGAGGTTCGGCCGTGTGAATGGCCTTCCGATGATTTCTTGAGAGCAGCCGGGATTTATGATGATTTTTATGAGTTGGCTGAGAATGCAGACCTCACCGACTTCCTCCGCGACCAACGCGAACAGTATCTCTTACTCACCAATACTTTTGTGCAAAACTTCTACTATTATCCTAAGGAATCACCTCCTTCAGTAGAGATTCATTTATATGATGTGGTTAAGAAGATGTCACTATATGAATTTTGCAGGGTTTGCAAAATACCTTTCGAGGGTAGCTTAGAGGAACCACATCATAGAGATGTGGACGGGTTTGTTGATACTATTACTGTAGGGGAAACTAGGAAGGTTTTCGATGCAAGAATCACTAGCATACATTTTCCTGTTTTACGCTACTTTGCAATATTTGCTAGTCGTTGCTTAATTGGTCGCGAAAACTGTGGGAACCTTAGTGTTCCTGATATTATTATTTTGTTCCATGCTTTATTCGGTGATGACTCTGTTAGTATGGGCGCTATTATTGCCAAACGGTTAAGTCTGAACCGTACAAAGTGCCCCATCTTTGGAGGTGTCTATGCTTCACGCCTTGCTGCATACTATAACATACCTATTAGGCACTATGAAAAAGAAGAAAAATTGCTACCTACTGTTTATTTAGATTATAAGTGTATGGTAGCGCATGATTTTATTATTAAGAATAGGGAAAGGGAGCTTAAATACAAATTGTTCTTTGATAAACATCACCCTGAGACTATTACCTTGCCTGCTCCTTCCTTGTTTGATTTATCTGCAGGCCAGTATCTCGTTCCGCTGACAGCCATCCACGCTTACCAGAACCCTACATCAGCCACAGAGCCAGAGCCGGAACCACAATTTGATCCTCCACGATAGTCTAATTACCAGTGGTACCCGGAGGCAATTGCCAACCAGTGGCAATTCGAGGCTTCTTCTCAGTACGACCCCAACTACAACTTTGGATATCCGCCAGGCCATCCGTGGCAATAGACAAACTTAGGCCAAAAGCCTAAGCTTGGGGGAGTACGTATTTCCCACCGACATTACATTTATGTTCGCACACTCATTGCTAGTTGTCGGTGCTCATACTTTTTCACTGTAATATCCATGCTAGTTTATTTTCCTTTTTTATGCTTTCTTCTTGTGTGTTTGTTTGATAAACCTTAAGAAAACCAAAAAAAGTTGTAGCTTTTAGCTAGTTTACTTTCTATGCTGTAGTAGTAATAATTGAAAGAAAACCAAAAAAGATTTCATGTTCTTCTTTTGCTTGTTGGGAGCTTTCCCGTGTAAATAGTTTTATTTCTTTCTTTTCTTTGGGGGGCAATAGGAGAAGACCATGATTAAATTGTTAAAGTGGCTCTGATATGAATTATTGTTGATTTAACCAAGAGCCCATATTGCCTCGTCTTCTCCTGTTTATTGAATGCTCGCAGATTCCAGCTTAGTCCAATGCACGTGCACTATCATTATTATTATTCACATCATTCGGTCGTGCAAATGAAAGGCAATAATGACGATATATGATGGACTGATTGAGATGGGAGAAGCTGGTATGAGCTCGACCTCTCTGTTTTTGTAAATATGATTAGTTCATTGTTCCTGATTCAGCTTATTATGAATAAACATGTTTGCAATAACAATTAGAGATTATAGTTGCTTATGCCATGCTTAATTAGCTAGGAGTTTATAATGGTTTACCTTGCGTGCCAACATGCTATTAAAATGGTTGTGATGTGGTATGATGGGGTGGTATCCTCCTTTGAATGATTCAAGTGACTTGACTTGGCACATGTTCACACATGTAGTTGAAACAAAATCAACATAGCCTTCATGATATTTATGTTCATGGTGGATTATATCCTACTCATGCTTGCACTCAATGTTTATTAATTTTAATGCATGTTCATGACTGTTGTCGCTCTCTAGTTGGTCGCTTCCCAGTCTTTTTCTAGCCTTCACTTGTACTAAGCGGGAATATTGCTTGTGCATCCAATCCCTTAAACCCCAAAGTTTTGCCATAAGAGTCCACTATACCTTCCTATATGCGGTATCTACCTGCCGTTACAAGGAAATTTGTATGTGCCAAACTCTAAACCTTCAAATGAAAATCTGTTTTGTATGCTCGAATAGCTCATGTATCAACTAGGGATGTCCGTATCTTCCATGCTAGGCGGGTTATTCTCAAGAGGAGTGGACTCCGCTCCTCACTCACGAGAAAATGGCTGGTCACCGGGATGCCCAGTCCCATGCTTTATGCAAATCAAATCAAAATAATTGCAAACAAAACTCCCCCTGGGACTGTTGTTAGTTCGACGCACTCGTTGTTTCGAGCAAGCCATGGATTGATGCTTGTTGGTGGAGGGGGAGTATAAACTTTACCATTCTGTTTGGGAACCACCTATAATGTGTGTAGCATGGAAGATATCGCCATCTCTTGGTTGTTATGTTGACAATGAAAGTATGCCGCTCAAAATATTATTTATCTTTGCTTTAAAATCGAGCTCTGGCACGTCTACAAATCCCTGCTTCCCTCTGCAAAGGGCCTATCTATTTACTTTTATGTCGAGTCATCACCCTCTTATTAAAAGGCACCAGTTGGAGAGCACCGCTGTCATTTGCATCCATTACTATTAATTTATATTGGGTATGACTATGACTGGATCTCTTTTACCATGAATTACAATGTTTAGTCATTCCTTGAGCTTTAAAGGTGCTCTGCATTTATGTTTTGCGGTCTCAGAAAGGGCTAGCGAGATACCATCTTGTTATATCATATCATGATTGTTTTGAGAAAGTGTTGTCATCCGAGATTTATTATTATTGCTCGCTAGTTGATTATGCCATTGACATGAGTAAATATGAGACCTAAATGTTATTGTGAATATGGTTAGTTCATAATCTTTGCTGAAAACTTGAATGCTGGCTTTACATATTTACAACAACAAGAGCAAACAGAGTTTGTAAAAGTTTTTCTTTATCACTTTCAGTTTATCAACTGAATTGCTTGAGGACAAGCAAAGGTTTAAGCTTGGGGGAGTTGATACGTCTCCGTCGTATCTACTTTTCCAAACACTTTTGCCCTTGTTTTGGACTCTAACTTGCATGATTTGAATGGAACTAACCCGGACTGATGCTGTTTTCAGCAGAATTGCCATGGTGTTATTTATGTGCAGAACCAAAAGTTCTCGGAATGACCTGAAACTCCATGGAGATTATTTTTGGAAATAATAAAAAATACTGGTGAAAGAAGCAAGGCCAGGGGGCCCACACCCTTGCCACGAGGGTGGGGGGGGCGCCTGCCCCCCTGGGCGCGCCCCCTGCCTCGTGGGCCCCCTGGAGCTCCACCGACCTCAACTCCAACTCCATATATTCATTTTCTGGGAGAAAAAATCAGAGAGAAAGATTCATCGCGTTTTACAATACGGAGCCGCCGCCAAGCCCTAAACTCTCTTGGGAGGGCTGATCTGGAGTCTATTCGGGGCTCCGGAGAGGGGAATCCGTCGCCATCGTCATCATCAACCATCCTCCATCATCAATTTCATGATGCTCACCGCCGTGCGCCAGTAATTCCATCGTAGGCTTGTTGTACGGTGATGGGTTGGCTGAGATTTATCATGTAATCGAGTTAGTTTTGTTAGGGTTTGATCCCTAGTATCCACTATGTTCTGAGATTGATATTGCTATGACTTTGCTATGCTTAATGCTTGTCACTAGGGCCCGAGTGCCATGATTTCAGATCTGAACCTATTATGTTTTCATGAATATATGTGAGTTCTTGATCCTATCTTGCAAGTCTATAGTCACCTGCTATGTGTTATGATCCGGCAACCCCGAAGTGACAATAATCGGGACCACTCCCGGTGATGACCATAGTTTGAGGAGTTCATGTATTCACTATGTGTTAATGCTTTGGTCCGGTACTCTATTAAAAGGAGGCCTTAATATCCCTTAGTTTCCGTTAGGACCCCGCTGCCACGGGAGGGTAGGACAAAAGATGTCATGCAAGTTCTTTTCCATAAGCACGTATGACTATATTCGGAATACATGCCTACATTACATTGATGAATTGGAGCTAGTTCTGTGTCACCCTATGTTATGATTGTTACATGATGAACCGCATCCGGCATATTCTCCATCACCGATCCAATGCCTACGATCTTTTCACATATTGTTCTCCGCTTATTTACTTTTCCGTTGCTACTGTTACAATCACTACAAAACCCAAAAATATTACTTTTGCTACCGTTACCGTTACTTCCATATTACTTTGCTACTAAATACTTTGTTGCAGATATTAAGTTATCCAAGTGTGGTTGAATTGACAACTCAACTGCTAATACTTGAGAATATTCTTTGGCTCCCCTTGTGTCGAATCAATAAATTTGGGTTGAATACTCTACCCTCGAAAACTGTTGCGATCCCCTATACTTGTGGGTTATCAAGACTATTTTCTGGCGCCGTTGCCGGGGGGCATAGCTCTATTCTTTGAGTCACTTGGGATTTATATCTGCTGGTCACTATGAAGAACTTGAAAGACGCGAAAACAAAAATTCCCTCAACTACGAGGGAAGGTAAGGAACTGCCATCTAGCTCTGCACTTGATTCACCTTCTGTTTTGAGTAAGCTTGCGACACCTAAACCAGCTTCTGCTATTAATTCTTATATGTCGCATGTTATTGATGATGCCACTTCTGCTGTGCATGATACTTATGATGAAACTACTTCTATGCTTGATACTACTGTGCCACTTGGTGAATTTCTTGATGAACAACTTGCTAGGGCTAGAGAGAATGAAATTATTGAAACTGATAATATTGATGAAAGTGATGATGAAGACTCTCCCAACAAATATGAATTGCCTGTTGTGCCTGAGGGCTATGTTATGGATGAAGAAACTAAAAGAGACTTTCTTGCTTGCAATGATAGAAGTGATCTTAAGAACTTATTAGCTAGGCTGAAACAAAAAACTCTGAATGCTAGAATGAAATATGATCCTGCTTATGCTACTTCACCTATCTTTGTTACCGATAAGGATTGTGAATTCTCTATTGATCCTGATATAATTACTTTGGTTGAGTCTGATCCTTTCTATGGCTATGAATCTGAAATTGTTGTGGCACATCTTACTAAATTAAATGATATAACCACCCTGTTCACTAATGATGAGAAATCTCGCTACTATTATATCCTTAAAATATTTCCGTTCTCATTAAAGGGTGATGCTAAGATATGGTTCAATTCTCTTGATCCTGGCTGTGTGCGTAGTCCCCAGGATATGATTTATTACTTCTCTGCTAAATATTTCCTTGCTCATAAGAAACAAGCTGCCTTAAGGGATATATATAATTTTGTGCAAATTGTAGAAGAGAGTCTCCCACAAGCTTGGCGGAGGCTTCTCCAATTACTTAATGCTTTGCATGATCATCCTCTTCAGAAAAATGAAATACTTGATATCTTTTATAATGGACTAACCAATGTTTACAGAGACCACCTGGATAGTTGTGCTGGTTCTGTTTTCAGGGAAAGACCACCTGGATAGTTGTGCATATTCTCCATCACCGATCCAATGCCTATGAGCTTTTTACATATTGTTCTCCGCTTATTTACTTTTCCGTTGCTACTATTACAATCACTACAAAACCCAAAAATATTACTTTTGCTACCGTTACCGTTACTTCCATATTACTTTGCTACTAAATACTTTGCTGCAGAAATTTAGTTATACAGGTGTGGTTGAATTGACAACTCAACTGCTAATGCTTCAGAATATTCTTTGGCTCCCCTTGTGTCGAATCAATAAATTTGGGTTGAATACTCTACCCTCGAAAACTGTTGCGATCTCCTATACTTGTGGGTTATCATCTATTTTTGTTGAATCTCGATAGTAGTGATACACATATTCATAGTATTGAAGCCAAAAGATACAAGTTTAATAATCATAGTGCAACTTATTTGTGGCACTGCCGTTTAGGTCATATTGATGTAAAGTGCATGAAGAAACTCCATGCTGATGGGCTTTTGGAATCACTTGATTACGAATCACTTGATAATTGCGAACCATGCCTCATGGGCAAGATGACTAAGACTCCGTTCTCCGGAACAATGAAGCGAGCAACAGACTTATTGGAAATAATACATACTGATGTATGCGGTCCAATGAGTGTTGATGCTTGCGGCGGGTATCGTTATTTTCTGACCTTCACAGATGATTTGAGTAGATATGGGTATATCTACTTGATGAAACATAAGAATGAAACATTTGAAAAATTCAAAGAATTTCATAGTGAAGTGCAAAATCATCGTAACAAGAAAATAAAGTTTCTACGATCTGATCTTGGAGGTGAATATTTGAGTTATGAGTTTGGTCTTCATTTGAAACAATGCGGAATAGTTTCGCAACTCACGCCACCTCGAACACCACAGCGTAATGGTGTGTCTGAACGTCGTAACCGCACTTTATTAGATATGGTGCGATCTATGACGTCTCTTATTGATTTATCGCTATCATTTTGGGGTTATGCTTTAGAGACGGCTGCATTCACGTTAAATAGGGCACCATCTAAATCCGTTGAGATGACACCATATGAACTGTGGTTTGGTAAGAAACCCAAGTTGTCATTTCTTAGAGTTTGGGGCTGCGATGCTTATGTGAAAAAGCTTCAACCTGATAAGCTCAAACCCAAATCGGAGAAATGTGTCTTCATAGGATACCCAAAGGAAACTGTTGGGTACACCTTCTATCACAGATCCGAAGGCAAGATATTCGTTGCTAAGAATGGATCCTTTCTAGAGAAGGAGTTTCTCTCGAAAGAAGTGAGTGGGAGGAAAGTAGAACTTGATGAGGTAAATGTACCTTCTCCCGAATTGGAAATTCGTCCATCACAGAAATTAGTTCCAGTGATTCCTACACCAATTAGTGAGGAAGCTAATGATGATGATCATGAAACTTCGGATCAAGTTACTACTGAAGCTCGTAGGTCAACCAGAGTAAGACCGCACCAGAGTGGTACGGTAATACTATTATGGAAGTCATGTTACTTGACCATTACGAACCTACGAACTATGAGGAAGCGAAGATGAGCCCAGATTCCGCAAAATGGCTTGAGGCCATGAAATCTGAGATGCGATCCATGTATGAGAACAAAGTGTGGACTTTGGTTGACTTGCCCGATGATCGGCAAGCCATAGAGAATAAATGGATCTTCAAGAAGAAGACCGACGCTGACGGTAATGTTACTGTCTACAAAGCTCGACTTGTTGCGAAAGGTTTTCGACAAGTCCAAGGAGTTGACTACGATGAGACTTTCTTACCCGTAGCGATGCTTAAGTCTGTCCAAATCATGTTAGCAATTGCCGCATTCTATGATTGTGAAATTTGGCAAATGGATGTCAAAACCGCATTCTTTAATGGATATCTTAAAGAAGAGTTGTATATGATGCAACCAAAAGGTTTTGTCGACCCAAAAGGTGCTAACAAAGTGTGCAAGCTCCAGCGATCCATTTATGGACTGGTGCAAGCCTCTCGGAGTTGGAATATACGCTTTGATAGTGTGATCAAAGCATATGGTTTTGTACAGACTTTTGGAGAAGCCTGTATTTACAAGAAAGTGAGTGGGAGCTCTGTAGCATTTCTGATATTATATGTGGATAATAAATTATTGATTGGAAATGATAATGAATTTCTGAATAGCATAAAAGGATACTTGAATAAGTATTTTTCAATGAAAGACCTCGGTGAAGCTGCTTATATATTGGGCATCAAGATCTATAGAGATAGATCAAGACGCTTAATTGGACTTTCACAAAGCACATACCTTGATAAAGTTTTGAAGAACTTCAAAATGGATCAGTCAAAGAATGGGTTCTTGCCTGTGTTACAAGGTGTGAAGTTGAGCCAGACTCAATGCCCGACCACTGCAGAAGATAGAGAGAAAATGAAAGTCATTCCCTATGCCTTAGTCATAGGTTCTATCATGTATGCAATGTTGTGTACCAGACTTGATGTGTGCCTTGCTATTAGTCTAGCAGGGAGGTACCAAAGTAATCCAGCAGTGGATCACTGGACAGCGGTCAAGAACATTTTGAAATACCTGAAAAGGACTAAGGATATGTTTTCATTTATGGAGGTGACAAGGAGCTCGTCGTAAATGGTTATGTCGATGCAAGCTTTGACACTGATCCGGATGACTCTAAGTCACAAACCGGATACGTATTTATATTGAATGGTGGACTGTTAGTTGGTGCAGTTCCAAGCAGAGCGTCGTGGCGGGATCTACGTGTGAAGCAGAGTACATAGCTACTTCGGAAGCAGCAAATGAAGGAGTCTGGATGAAGGAGTTCATATCCAATCTAGGTGTCATACCTAGCGCATCGAGTCCAATGAAAATCTTTTGTGACAATACTGGTGCAATTGCCTTGGCAAAGGAATCCAGATTTCACAAGAGAACCAAACACATCAAGAGACACTTCAATTCCATCCGCGATCAAGTCATGGAGGGAGACATAGAGATTTGCAAGATACATACAGATCTGAATGTTGCAGACCCATTGACTAAGCCTCTCTCACGAGCAAAACATGATCAGCACCAAGACTCCATGGGTGTTAGAATCATTACTATGTAATCTAGATTATTGACTCGAGTGCAAGTGGGAGACTGAAGGAAATATGCCCTATAGGCAATAATAAAGTTGTTATTTATATTTCCTTATATCATGATAAATTTTTATTACTCATGCTAGAATTGTATTAATCGGAAAATTAGTACATGCGTGAATACATAGACAAACAGAGTATCCCTAGTATGCCTCTACTTGACTAGCTCGTTAATCAAAGATGGTTAAGTTTCCTAGCCATAGACATGTGTTTTCATTTGATGAAGGGGATCACATCATTAGAGAATGATGTGATGGACACGACCCATCCGTTAGCTTAGCATAATGATCGTTTAGTTTTATTGCTATTGCTTTCTTCATGACTTGTAACATCCCAAATTTTCAATTTGGAATGTTATACATTAGATCATCATTGCATAGAATATTTTATTGCATTTTGGCAAAATCCTCGAAAATCCTAAGCAACTCAAGGACCCTCGGAGAGAGTTGGGGATTTTTCGCGGTTTCATATTTGATTTTTATCAAATAATGAAACGAGGATTTTTGGTTTAATTTATTTTTCTCTTCGAAAAAAATATTTCATATTAAAATATGTGAGAGGAGAAAATATGACTTCTCCAAAATAATTGAAATATTGGAGGAAGAATATTAAAATTAAATATTTGATTTTATTCGGATTTTATTTGAAATTTTATTTGCATTAGAAAAAAATTGCATGTTTTCAAAACTGCATTTTTGGGCCAAGAAAATGTTCATCTCGTTCTAATTATTTTAATTAGACGGTGAAATTTGTTTTGGCATTTTTGGATTTTTATTTATTTTTCTATGATTTTTTTTCGGTTCGGCGAAATTATTAAAAAAAATATCCCGAGCGCGCCGACTGGGCCGAAGCCCAGCCGACGGCCCATCTCCCCCGCGCCCCGTCTCCCTCCTGGAGACCGAGACGAGCACGGCAGCGCCGCCGCCCGTGTCCCGCTCGACCCCGCCGCCCCTTGCCCCTGCCCCACGGCACCCCCTCCCCCTCTTTAAGTACCGCCCGACCGCTGCCCCTCTCCCTCACCCCGTTCCCCACCCCGAAGCCCGACGGCGGAGCCGAGCCGCCGCCGCCACGGGAAGCCGCCGCCGACCCCGCAGGATGCCGCCCCTCGTCGCCCGCCGCCGCCCCGACGACGCCCGCACCCCGCCGCCCCTCGCCGCCCCGTCCAGACCCCGACGGAGTGCCCCGTCGAGGTAGCCGAGCCGCCGTCCGCTGTCCGGTTTTTTTTAAAACCGTTCGGTTTATTTTTTTTCCGAAACCCTAGGTTTATTTTTTTATAGATCGATTTATTTTTTCTGTCAGTTTAGTTAGTTAGTGAGCGTTCGCCTGATCCGTTCGTTTTAACGAACGTGTTCATCGGTTAGTTGCAGTTAACGAACGTCCGTTCGTTTAACTGTTCGTCAGTTTTATTTTTCTCGGATTTTCCGTGAATATTCCAGATCGCGATATCCGATCTGTTTTTCGTTTTAGTTTATCTTTTCGCTCGTTTATCGGAATCGGGCGATTCAAGCGCGTAGAGTTTTGTCTCAAAATTCTCTTGCCGTCTAACCTACTCAAACAAGTTTTTGCTACTCTAAAATTTGACCTAGATCCAGATTGGTAAACGAAGCTTGTTTCTTTCGCCGTTTCACTTTCGTTGCTTCGTTTGATTTGATTCTTTTTGCAAACCGGAGTTCTTAAGTTGAACTTTCTGGTTAGATCTTTATTTGAGTTTTACCTGTGCATTAGATGAGTGCTTATTGTATGCTTGTTTGTTTGCGATAGAGTACCCGGAGTGCGCCGCTTGCTACTTCGAATCTCTAGGTTTCACGGATCATCAGCAAGGCAAGTAACACTTTGATCATACCTCTTTTACTACCCAGTTTTATTGCATTAGATCAACCCTCAAACATTGCATGGTTAGGATCTAATTAAACTGTGGGAATTGGGAAGTAGTTGAGGTAGTACCTATCATCTGTTTATAATCAAACCCTTGGGAGTTACTTCTACGTTCGCTCATATTGCTATGCTATGCTAGTAGACGTGGATTGGGTTTGAGTGTTACCATGACAGATGTGAGATTGTTAATCAATGGTTAACCTTAAGGTGGCAACTAAAACTCACATCTGGGTGGATTGAGGTGTAACGCCCCGAGACCGACGCTCCAGACGGCTTCCTTATTTTCGTGATCGCCGTGTGTTCCTTTTGGTGCTTGCTCTTTTATTATTGCATTGCATCATGTCATCATGCCATCATGTCATTATTGTTTTTAAAAAATAACTCAACTAAGTAAATTGCATGGATCTTCGATCCATTTGAATCGAGGGAATTCACATGGTGATTTCTCTTTATAACATATCCTCCTAATATTTATGGAGCTATTATAAATATTCCATTAATTGGAGTTCACCTTAACACACATGCAAAATTAATCCTATGCCTTTTCTGCTTTGATTCGATCTCTCTAACCTTGCCAATATTTCTTTTCCCATTTATCGAGGCTCTTCCTAATTTCCCAACATTTTGGACTCCTCAATACCTTGAACTCTTTCAAACCATTTGAATTAAATTCAAATGAGTTTGAATTTAAATCTTCCAAACAGGCCGCCTCTATTTTTCCTGGAACAAGCACATTTTTGTGAGTTCGGGAAAATAATCCCCATGTCCAACTTCTTCCCCTAACCTCTCCTTCTTTTCTTTCTCATCTCTGTTTTGTTTTTATTTATTTATTTTTAGGGTGAGAGAGAGCCCAGCAGCCAGGCCGGCCTGCTTACCCGCCGTCCTTTTGGCCCAAGGCCCAGCCGTGCCCTCTTAACCCTAGCCCAACCGATCCCATGGCCCGATCCCCTCTCTCCCCTTCGTTCTCCTCCTGCCGCCGCACACACACGCACGCATCGAGCAGAGCCCGGCTCGATCCCCTTATCCCCTCCACTCATCTCCCTCCTCGAGCCAGAGGAGGAGCCCCGCACCCGTTTCCCTAGTGCCGACCTCCTCCTCGCTCCCATGGCGTCGCCATCCTCACACACCGCTGGCGCCCTGCAGCCGCCGCCGTTTTGCAGCGTGCTGCGCCCCACCTCCATGGCCGTCGCGCCGCACCCCGCCTCACAGCTTCGGCCTCGCCAAGCTCGCCTGTCCCCGCCGTCCTTCTCCGTCGCGATGCCTCCCCTTCTCCTGCTGCCGGCCAAGTCTCGGCCCCGAGCTGCCGCGCCTCCACGCCGTCATCCGCATCCCCGGTCTCCTTGCCGGTGGCTTGCAGTTACAGCAGACCCCGTGGACGCCTCTGCTCCATCGCCTCCTTGCTGCTGCCCAAGCCCCAAGTCCGTCGGTCTGCCTCCACTGTGGACTGGCAGGAATGGGACCCCGGCGACCTCCCGCGCCCGGTTTCAGCAAGTTCGACGCCGAGCGCGCCTGAGATGCTCTTCCTCTCGCGAGCCTTCTCTGCGCGCCAAGTCCCTCGAAGAACGTTTGTTGCTGCCTTGTTTTGGTTCACCAAGCGCCGCACCGGAACATCCTCGAGTTCGACTACACGAAACTCCAAGTATCAAGACTGTCGTGGCCGTGTAACTCGTCTACTGCCACTTCGGTTCGTCTACACGGCCTCTTCCTTGAATGACCGAGACGTCTCCGCACATGAGCACTTTGGATTTGCAAGACCCGGACCGATAAGTACCACGACGTCCGTCGATCGCCAAGTACCCCTACGCGTGGATGCATCAAGTTCCTCTACGACTTGTGTACAACTGCCGTCACCAAGACCGGACCAACAAGTACCCCGACAACATGTACCACTACCGTCGACCCGCGAAGACCCCGTGGACGTCAAGTTCCTTGTCATGACCCCGAGCATGTACGGAACATGAACGACTACTTCCTCTCCGACTTGTGAACGACTACTTCCTCTACCTCGTACCGAACTTGATCCGTTCCGAAACGCACGCTTCAAAGGTATAACCCCGAGACGACACCCGTGAACGAATGCGTGTGTGTTGTATGAGATGCTCGTGGTTGCACCGTTTCCGAGTTGTCATTCCATGTTCCTCCTCGTTGCCATGCCATCGTACCGTGGGAGCCCGGAATCCGGGAGCACCCCACCATCTCTTGCGTGTTTCACACATCCGCACAATTCTCTTTTGCGCCGGTATTTCCATTAGCTACCGGAACCGATATGGTGCCGTGGCATCATTTTCGGATTCGTTGCCGTGGCACCCCTTTCTTCCACCACGGTAACAAATGCCTCATACCATTTTATACCAACACTTTCATAAAATTGCATATACCTTGCATATGTCATCCCATCATGATAACAACATTTAAAATGTCTAAAATTGATGTTTGCATTAAAAATTGCTAAATGACAAATGGGGATTTTCCGGAGTTGTTGTTTATTATTTCCGGCCTCATTTAACTTGCTTAAATAGATAGTTTATTATGCTTCACCTCTTGCCATCGTAATCAACATTTAATATTGTTGGGTCCATAAACGAGAGAGAACTAAATAGTTAAATGTGGTGTTTCGTCAATATGCAACTCGTTGCATATTGAGCTCCACTTAATTTGTAGTGTTGTTTGTTGCTCTTTGCCATGCCATGCCTCATTAAACCGGACATGCATCATACTTGATTGTGCATCATGCCATGTGTATGTGGTGGTTGTTCACTATGTTGTTTGTTTGTTTTAGGTTTGCTTCTCTCGTTAGCTTTGGTTTCGTCCCGGAGTTGTGAGGATCCGTTCGACTACATCCGTTTGTCTTCTTCATGGACTCGTTCTTCTTCCTAGCGGGATCTCAGGCAAGATGACCACCCCTCGAAATCACTTCTATCTTTGCTTTGCTAGCTGTTCGTTCTTTTGCCATGCTGCGCTACCTATCACTTGCCATATCATGCCTCCCATATTGCCATGTCAAGCCTCTAACCCACCTTGTTCCTAGCAAACCGTTGTTTGGCTATGCTACCGCTTTTGCTCAGCCCCTCTTATAGCGTTGTTAGTTGCAGGTGAAGTTGAAGATTGCTCCTTGTTGGAACGTAATTATGTTGGGATATCACAATATCTCTTATATTATTAATGCATCTATATACTTGGTAAAGGGTGGAAGGCTCGGCCTTATGCCTGGTGTTTTGTTCCACTCTTGCCGCCCTAGTTTCCGTCATACCGGTGTTATGTTCCTTGATTTTTGCGTTCCTTACGCGGTTGGGTGATTTATGGGACCCCCTTGACAGTTCGCTTTGAATAAAACTCCTCCGGCAAGGCCCAACCTTGGTTTTACCATTCGCCCACCTATCCCCTTTTCCCTTGGGTTCTGCAGACTCAAGGGTCATCTTTATTTTAGACCCCCCCCCGGGCCAGTGCTCCTTCGAGTGTTGGTCCGAACCGAGCAGCCTGCGGGGCCACCTCGGGGAAACTCGAGGTCTGGTTTTACTCGTAGCTTGACTTTCTGGTGTGCCCTGAGAACGAGATATGTGCAGCTCCTATCGGGATTTGTCGGCACATCGGGCGGCTTTGCTGGTTTTGTTTTACCATTGTCGAAATGTCTTGTAACCGGGATTCCGAGACTGATCGGGTCTTCCCGGGAGAAGGTTTATCCTTCGTTGACCGTGAGAGCTTATAATGGGCTAAGTTGGGACACCCCTGCAGGGTATTATCTTTCGAAAGCCGTGCCCGCGGTCATGCGGCAGAAGGGAATTTGTTGATATCCGGTTGTAGAGAAATTGACACTTGACCCTAATTAAAATACATCAACCGCGTGTGTAGCCGTGATGGTCTCTTTCCGGCGGAGTCCGGGAAGTGAACACGGTTTCTAGGTTATGTTTTGACGTAAGTAGGAGTTCAGGATCACTTCTTGATCATTGCTAGTTCACGACCGTTTCGTTGCTCCTCTTCTCGCTCTTATTTGCGTATGTTAGCCACCATACATGCTAGTGCTTGCTGCAGCTCCACCTCACTACCCCTTTCCTTCCTATAAGCTTAAATAGTCTTGATCTCGCGGGTGTGAGATTGCTGAGTCCTCGTGACTCACAGTTACTTCCAAACAGTTGTAGGTGCCGATGAGACCAGTGCAGATGTCGCAACTGAGCTCAAGTGGGAGCTCGATGAAGATCTTGTTCGTTGTGTTGTTTCTTTTCATGTTGATCAGTAGTGGAGCCCAGTTGGGACGATCGGGGACCTAGCATTTGGGGTTGTCTTATTTTCATCTGGATTTGACCGTAGTCAGTCTATATGTTTGTATTTTGGATGATGTATGATTAATATTTATGCATTGTGTGAAGTGGCGATTGTAAGCCAACTCTATCCCATTCTTGTTCATTACATGGGATTGTGTGAAGATGACCCTTCTTGCGACAAAACCACTATGCGGTTATGCCTCTAAGTCGTGCCTCGACACGTGGGAGATATAGCCGCATCGTGGGCGTTACATGAGGTACCTGGGTATTCCAGGATTGCCTGTTTTTCTTTTGGACCGCCACCCAGGTTCAAAGGGATCATGAGATTATTCATACTAGAAACTTCCGTGTGCAGCCACAAGCTATTATGGGCTCTAGCATAGTTGAGTGGGTTACATGATCTCTTGAAGAGGTGGGCTAGCAGATGTAGGGGAAAGTAGGTGTAACTGTCCACCCGGAGTAAAGAGTTATTGTTTCTGAAAGATTGTGTCTCGGTCATCCGTTTCTCAAACATCATGTAGTGCGAGAATCAAGCGGAGGCGATCGAGTCTTGTGGGGAAAAGTGCACAAACCTCTGCAGAGTGTATAAACTAATCATGGTTAGTTGTGTCCCCGGTTATGGACATCTTGAGTATCTAGTATCTGGATTATCATGTGAATCTCATCATGTTACTTTAATTAATTTTGTTGGGTTAATGATGATACCTAATTGGGATTGAGAATGCTGTCAACCATTCTCAATGTTTAACAACCACCATGGTAGTTAAATAAAAGTTATTCCTTTGTTGTAGGGAAAAATTGGCTTTTCCCAAAACTGTAACCATAGAGCCTTCTACCAGCCATATATGCATGTAGTATAGCATTATTTTGTTCATCACTCTCTATGTGTTACATTGCCAGCATATTCCATGTGCTGACCCGTTTTCGGGCTGCAACGTTTCATGTTGCGGACTTTCTAGACGACGAGTAAGATGCCTTAGGTCGTGGTCTTATACTCAGTGATGCCGTTGGAGTTGATGGACTCACTTATCCTCCAAGTCTTCTGATGTTATTGTTTTAGATGGCCTTAAGTCATATTTGTCATACTTATTTCTCTCTCGAGATACTCGATATAATAAGTGTGTGATTGCTACTCTGTTATAAATCCTCCAAGTACTGTGTGTGTCAGCATTACTGATCCAGGGATGACACTGGTGCACGGTAGATTAGACTATTAGAGGTCTGGTCGCTACAAAGGTGGTATCAGAGCACACGCTGACTGTAGGACACGACCACTAAGCTTAAACCCTAGAACACTGCTCTCTTCTCATTTCTGACTCCTCTCCACTTTCTACTCTTTTAGGAATGGCGGATGCAAGGAACAAGTTCATGCAACCGGATGAAGATACACCTTTTGGACGACACTTGAAGGAAGTCACTAAGTACCTGAACATCGGAATACCAAGCTTCACCGGGACTTACAACGCCACACTACCCGAAGAGGAGCGCTGGAAGATTCAAGTTCAAATTCCAGGAAGGACGTTTACGCCAGTCACTGAGACTATAGAGTTTTCCTTTGATGCACCAACCTGGAGTTTAGGGAAGAGCATGGCAGCCCACATCTCTATGGGACGCATTGGAGAAGTCTACCACAGAGAGCTTAAGGATACTATTTATCAGATTTGTGGACGCCGAGATGAGCAATGGGAGATGATCAGCACCAAGAAGGATGGATCAATTGCAGCTTTCATCCAGGAGCAAAACCAACACATTCATCGCCAGGAGTACCAGATGTGCGCAGACATGATAGATCTGAAGAAGGCATTGACCAAGATCACGGAGTTGGAGGAAGAACTCAAGTCTACGCGCGATGGATATGAGGAGGAGATCGCCACGTTGTTGGAGAAGAACGACGACCTGATAAAGAAGATCGGAGTATTCATGGGAGACCCAGCACCAGAAGGAGAAGACGATTCTACTTGCCCGGATAACTACATCATCATCGACGACACCGACTCGGACCCCAGTGAAGATGACTTTGTTGATGAAGCTGGAGCAGATATCATGGAGTCTTCGACCGATCAAAATTTCTAGTAGACCACCATATCAGTAGTAGTATTCCCCCATGTATATAGTATAGTCCGAGCACTTTGTAACGATAGTTAGATCGATTGTATGCCTTGTTTGATTGAGTGATATTGATTGTGTTTGTCTCATGAGCATATGGGTAGTGTTTTCCCTCTAGATCTCATTCTATTCTAAATTCTCATCTTTTCTAAACCTAACAAATGCCTCCGAGACGCGACACCGGATTTGTTTTCCCACCGGAGATCACTCAGTTGATTCAGCAGCAGAATGCCCTGATGCAAGTGTTAGTACAGAACCAAGGCAACAACAACAACAACAACTACCCACCACCACCACCTGTTGATCACATAACCCGTTTCTTGAGACTAAATCTGCCAGTGTTTTCCAGCAGCACTGAGCCGATTGTTGCAGATGATTGGCTCCGCAAAGTTGGAAGGGAGTTGACCACTGCAGGATGCACAGATGCGGAGAGAGTGCGTTTTGCCACACATCAGCTTGATGGACCCGCAACATCGTGGTGGGAGAATTACACAGCCACACACCCTATTGACACTGTCACATGGGACCAGTTTCAGCAAGCTTTCCGTACTGCCCATGTTTCAGCAGAGCTATGGCTATGAAGAAGCGTGAGTTTCGCAACCTACGCTAAGGAGGACGCACCGTAGGACAGTATGTGGAGGACTTTAGTAAGTTAGCATGTTATGCTCCAGATGACGTTGCTACAGATGCAGCCAAGCAGGAGAAGTTTCTGGAAGGACTGAATGATGAGCTGAGCATGCAGTTGATGGTAGCAACCTTCAACAACTACCAGGAGTTGGTAGATAGAGCTCTCATGATTGAAGGGAAGCAGCGGCAGATTGAAAACCGTAAGAGGAAGTATGGACAAGGGAAGTACAATTCTGGAGCTCAGCAGAAGCCACGTTTTACCCCAAAATCGGGAGGACAGTTTCAGCATACCCATGGAGGAGGTAGTTTGCACAACCATAATGGCCCCAAGAATGGTAATGGGAATGGAGGAAGCAACGGCCAGAACCGTACCATCCCTTCAACCCCAGTTAAGAGAGACCTGAGCCAAGTCACTTGCTTTAAGTGCCAGAAGACTGGACATTATGCCAATGAATGTCCTGAAGCCTAGAATGGAAATGGCAATGGAAGCTCTGGGAAGAAGCCGAACCCTTTCAACAAAGGACATGTGAACCACGTTAGCGTGGAGGAGGTTGAAGCACAGCCAGATGCAGTAATAGGTAAGTTTTTGGTTAAGTCATTTACTGCACTCGTTCTTTTTGATACTGGAGCATCGCATTCATACATATCAAGGGGATTTGTGGATAAGTTTAAGTTGCCCACCAAAGTTCTCAGAACACCTATGTTAGTAACCTCGCCAGGAGCAGAGTATATGGCAAGCCAAGGATGTTTTCGGATGCCATTGGCCATAGGTAGGCATGTTTTCCCCTCAGACCTAATAGTTTTGGAGTCGCAAGGATTGGAGGTGATATTAGGCATGGATTGGTTATCGATGTATGGGGGAAACATCGATTGCGCCAGTAAGACGATTTTGCTTACCACCCCAGAAGGAAGAAGGATTAAGTATGTATCCCGGCATATGCCGAAGAGGACTCAGGTGAATTCCTTATCAGGAGTTGTACAGGAGGAAGTACCAGTGGTGAAGGATTACCCGGATGTATTTCCAGAAGAGTTGCCAGGCATGCCACCAGATAGAGACATAGAGTTTTTGATTGAACTTTTTCCAGGCACAGGACCGATATCTAAGAGACCGTACAGGATGCCCGCAAAGGATTTGGAGGAAATTAAGAAGCAGATTAAGGAGTTACTGGATAAAGGCTATATTCGCCCAAGTTCGTCACCTTGGGGATCACCCGTACTTCTAGTAGAGAAGAAGGATGGATCGTTAAGGATGGTTGTTAATTATCGAGGATTGAATGAAGTGACCATCAAAAATAAGTACCCACTGCCGATGATCAATGATTTGTTTGACCGATTACAAGGAGCTAAGGTATTTTCCAAGATCGATCTACGATCAGGATACCATCAGTTGAAGATTCGAGAGCAGGATATACCTAAGACGGCTTTTACCACCAGGTATGGGCTGTACGAGTATACCGTTATGTCATTTGGCCTGACTAACGCACATGCCTATTTCATGAACCTGATGAACAAGGTGTTTATGGAGTTTTTGGATAAATTCGTCGTAGTGTTCATTGATGACATTTTGGTCTACTCAAGGAACGAAGAGGAGCATAAGGAGCATTTGCGTTTGGTACTTGAGAAGCTCAGAGAACATCAGCTATACGCCAAGTTTAGCAAATGTGAGTTTTGGCTGAAGGAAGTTGGATTCCTCGGACACGTTATATCCGGAGAAGGAATAGCAGTAGACCCCACCAAAGTCGACACTGTGACAAGCTGGGAATCACCCGCATCAGTTGGAGAAATCCGAAGTTTTCTTGGACTTGCAGGATACTACCGGAGGTTCATTGAGAATTTCTCGAGGATTGCTAAGCCCATGACAGAGCTGTTAAAGAAGGACACCAAGTTCAATTGGACTGAGGAATGTGAAGCTAGTTTCCAAGAGTTGAAGAAACGTTTGGTTACATCACCAGTGTTGATTCTGCCAGATCAACGCAAGGATTATGAAGTATATTGCAATGCTTCACGTCGAGGACTTGGAGCAGTGCTAATGCAGGAGGGAAGAGTTGTTTCATATGCTTCACGACAACTTAAACCCCATAAGAAGAATTATGCCACCCATGATTTGGAGTTAGCAGCCGTAGTACATGCGTTGAAGACATGGAGACATTTTCTCATCGGAATCACTGTGAGGTGTACACGGATCACAAGAGTTTGAAGTACATTTTCACGCAAAAGGAGTTGAATCTCAGGCAAAGGAGATGGTTGGAGCTCATTAAGGATTATGATATGAGATTGCATTATCACCCCGGAAAGGCTAACGTAGTAGCTGATGCGTTGAGCCGCAAGAGCCATGTCAACACACTCATGACCGGAGAGTTACCAAAATTATTAGCCGAGGATCTTCGCGAGCTATGATTGGAGATAGTTCCAAGAGGATATTTAGCAACATTGGATATTCAGTCTACCTTGATGGAAAAGATCAGAGAAGCTCAGAAGACAGACAAGGAGATTGCAGAAATAAAGGAAAGGATGAGTAAAGGAAAAGCCAAGGGATTTCGTGAGGATGAGCACGATACCTTATGGTTTGAGGACCGCGTTTATGTGCCCAATGATCCAGAGATCGGGAAGTTGATCTTGCAAGAGGCCCATGATTCACCGTATTCGATTCACCCAAGAAATACCAAGATGTATTTGGATTTGAAAGATACTTTCTGGTGGACCAGAATGAAGAAGGATATTGCAGAGTATGTAGCAGTTTGTGATGTATGTCAGAGAGTGAAGGCAGAGCATCAGAAGCCAGCAGGATTGCTACAGCCATTGCCGATACCCGAATGGAAATGGGATAAACTAGGCATGTATTTTATCACGGGATTGCCCAGGACTTGTTCCGGCTATGACTCAATATGGGTTGTAGTCGATCGTTTGACGAAAGTAGCTCATTTCATCCCAGTGAAGACCACTTACACCAGTGCTAAGTTGGCAAAGATATACATGACCAGGATCGTATGTCTGCATGGAGTTCCGAGGACCATTGTATCAGATAGAGGAACCCAGTTTACTTCAAAGTTTTGGAATCAGTTACATGAAACTTTGGGTACCAGGCTAGAGTTCAATACAGCCTTTCATCCACAGACAGACGGACAGACCGAGAGAGTCAATCAGATTTTGGAAGATATGCTGAGAGCTTGTGCGCTCGATTATGGATCTAGTTGGGATGACAATTTGCCGTATGCAGAGTTTTCTTACAACAAGAGTTATCAAACCAGTTTGAAGATGGCCCCTTTCGAAGCTCTATGTGGAAGGAGGTGTAGAACACCATGGTTATGGGACGAAGTTGGAGACCGCCAGTTGTTTGGACCAGATTTGATTAAAGAGTCTGAACGGCAAGTGAAGTTGATTCGCGATAGGCTCAAGGTAGCTCAATCCAGGCAGAAGAGTTATGCGGATTCTAAACGCAAGGAGACAGTTCACGAAGTCGGAGACAGAGTTTATCTTCGTGTATCACCACTTAGAGGAGTGAAGCGCTTTGGAGTTAAAGGAAAGTTAGCGCCACGTTTTGTAGGACCATACAAAGTTTTGGAGCGTATGGGAGAAGTTGCTTACAAGCTGGAATTGCCTGAAGGATTGTCAGGAGTTCATGATGTATTTCACGTTTTCAAGTTGAAGAAGTGCCACGCAGAGATGGCCGAGATACCACTGAGAGATACAGTGCCACTGGAAGCGATTCAGTTGGAAAGTAACTTGACCTATGAGGAGAAACCAGTTAAGATTCTTGAGTATGCCAGCCGAGTCACCCGCAGCAAGGTTAGCAAGTTTTGCAAAGTTCAGTGGAGTCACCATACCGAGGACGAAGCCACCTGGGAGCGAGAGCAATATCTAAGGAAGAACCACTCTCACCTATTTCCTAGCCAACCCGAATCTCGAGGGCGAGATTCATCTTAAGGGGGTAGGTTTGTAACATCCCAAATTTTCAATTTGGAATGTTATACATTAGATCATCATTGCATAGCATATTTCATTGCATTTTCGCAAAATCCTCGAAAATCCTAAGCAACTCAAGGACCCTCGGAGAGAGTTGGGGATTTTTCGCGGTTTCATATTTGATTTTTATCAAATAATGAAACGAGGATTTTTGGCTTAATTTATTTTTCTCTCCGGAAAAAATATTTCATATTAAAATATATGAGAGGAGAAAATATGACTTCTCCAAAATAAATGAAATATTGGAGGAAGAATATTAAAATTAAATATTTGATTTTATTCGAATTTTATTTGCAATTTTATTTGCATTAGAAAAAATTGGACGTTTTCAAAACTGCATTTTTGGGCCAAGAAAATGTTCATCTCGTTCTAATTATTTTAATTAGATGGTGAAAATTTGTTTTGGCATTTTTGGATTTTTATTTATTTTTCTACGATTTTTTTTATGTTCGGCAAAATTATTTTAAAAATAATAATCCCGAGCGCGCCGACTGGGCCGAAGCCCAGCCGCCGGCCCATCTCCCCCGCGCCTCGTCTCCCTCCTCAAGACCAAGACGTGCACGGCAGCGCCGCCGCCCGTGTCCCGCTCGACCCCGCCGCCCCTCCCCCCTCCCCCACGGCACCCCCTCCCCCTCTTTAAGTACCGCCCGACCGCCACCCCTCTCCCTCACCCTGTTCCCTACCCCGAAGCCCGACGCCGAGCTGAAGCCCGACGCCGGAGCCGAGCCGCCGCCGCCACGGGAAGCCGCCGCCGACGCCGCAGGACGCCGCCCCTCGTCGCCCGCCGCCGCCCCGACGACGCCCGCACCCCGCCGCCCCCGCCGCCCCGTCCAGACCCCGACGGAGTACCCCATCGAGGTAGCCGAGCCGCTGTCCGGTTTTTTTTAAAAAACCGTTCGGTTTATTTTTTTTTTCCGAAACCCTAGGTTTATTTTTTTATAGATCGGTTTATTTTTTCTGTCGGTTTAGTTAGTTAGTGAGCGTTCGCCCGATCGTTCGTTTTAACGAACGTGTTTGTCGGTTAGTTGCAGTTAACGAACGTCCATTCGTTTAACTGTTCGTCGGTTTTATTTTTCTCGGATTTTCCGTGAATATTCCAGATCGCGATTTCCGATCTGTTTTTCGTTTTAGTTTATCTTTTCGCTCGTTTATCGGAATCAGGCGATTCAAGCGCCTAGAGTTTCGTCTTAAAATTCTCTTTCCGTCTAACCTACTCAAACAAGTTTTTGCTACTGTAAAATTTGACCTAGATCCAGATTGGTAAACGAAGCTTGTTTCTTTCGCCGTTTGACTTTCATTGCTTCGTTTGATTTGATTCTTTTTGCAAACAGGAGTTCTTAAGTTGAACTTTCTGGTTAGATCTTTATTTGAGTTTTACCTGTGCATTAGATGAGTGCTTATTGTATGCTTGTTTGTTTGCGATAGAGTACCCGGAGTGCGCCGCTTGCTACTTCGAATCTCTAGGTTTCACGGATCATCAGCAAGGCAAGTAACACTTTGATCATACCTCTTTTACTACCCAGTTTTATTGCATTAGATCAACCCTCAAACATTGCAAGGTTAGGGTCTAATTAAACTGTGGGAATTGGGATGTAGTTGAGGTAGTACCTATCACCTGTTTATAATCAAACCCTTGGGAGTTACTTCTACGTTCGCTCATATTGCTATGCTATGCTAGTAGACGTGGATTGGGTTTGAGTGTTACCATGACAGATGTGAGATTGTTAATCAATGGTTAACCTTAAGGTGGCAACTAAAACTCACATCTGGGTGGATTGAGGTACCTGGGTATTCCAGGATTGCCTGTTTTTCTTTTGGACCGCCACCCAGGTTCAAAGGGATCATGAGATTATTCATAGTAGAAACTTCCGTGTGCAGCCACAAGCTATTATGGGCTCTAGCATAGTTGAGTAGGTTACATGATCTCTTGAAGAGGTGGGCTAGCAGATGTAGGGGAAAGTAGGTGTAACTGTCCACCCGGAGTAAAGAGTTATTGTTTCTGAAAGATTGTGTCTCGGTCATCCGTTTCTCAAACATCATGTAGTGCGAGAATCAAGCGGAGGCGATCGAGTCTTGTGGGGAAAAGTGCACAAACCTCTGCAGAGTGTATAAACTAATCATGGTTAGCCGTGTCCCCGGTTATGGACATCTTGAGTATCTAGTATCTGGATTATCATGTGAATCTCATCATGTTACTTTAATTAATTTTGTTGGGTTAATGATGATACCTAATTGGGATTGAGAATGCTGTCAACCATTCTCAATGTTTAACAACCACCATGATAGTTAAATAAAATTTATTCCTTTGCTGTAGGGAAAAATTGGCTTTTCGCAAAACTGTAACCATAGAGCCTTGTACCAGCCATATATGCATGTACTATAGCATTATTTTGTTCATCACTCTCTATGTGTTACATTGCCAGCATATTCCATGTGCTGACCCTTTTTCGGGCTGCAACGTTTCATGTTGCAGACATTTCAAACGACGAGTAAGATACCTTAGGTCGTGGTCTTATACTCAGTGATGCCGTTGGAGTTGATGGACTCACTTATCTTCCAAGTCTTCCGCTGTTATTGTTTTAGATGGCCTTAATCCATATTTGTCATACTTATTTCTCTCTTGAGATACTCGATGTAATAAGTGTGTGATTGCTACTCTGTTATAAATCCTCCAAGTACTGTGCGTGTCAGCATTACTGATCCAGGGATGACACTGGTGCACGGTAGATCAGACCATTTGAGGTATGGTCGCTACATGACTTATACATGTTCCTTAGACTATGAGATTATGCAACTCCCGAATACCGAAGGAACACCTTGTGTGCTATCAAACGTCACAACGTGACTGGGTGATTATAAAGATGCTCTACAGGTGTCTCTGATGGTGTTTGTTGAGTTGGCATAGATCGAGACTAGGATTTGTCACTCCATGTATCGGAGAGGTATCTCTGGGCCCTCTCAGTAATGTTCATCACTATAAGCCTTGCAAGCAATGTGACTAATGAGTTAGTTGCGGGACGATGCATTACGGAACGACTAAAAAGACTTGCCGGTAACGAGATTGAACTAGGTATGATGATACCGACGATCGAATCTCGGGCAAGTAACATACCGATGACAAAGGGAACAACGTATGTTGTTATGCGGTTTGATTGATAAAGATCTTCGTAGAATATCTAGGAGCCAATATGAGAATCCAGGTTCCTCTATTGGTTATTGATCGGAGATGTGTCTCGGTCATGTCTACATAGTTCTCGAACCCGTAGGGTCCGCATGCTTAACGTTCGATGACCATTTGTATTGTGAGTTATGTGATTTGATGACCGAAGTTTGTTCGGAGTCCCGATTGAGATCACGGACATGACGAGGAGTCTCGAAATGGTCGAGAGGTAAATATTCATATATTGGAAGGTTGCATTCGGACACCGGAATGGTTCGGGTCGTTTCAGATGAGTTTTGGAGTACTGGGGGTTACCGGACCCCCCCCCCCGGAAGTTTATGGGCCTTCATGGGCCTTAGTGGAAAGGAGAGAAGGGCCACAAGGGAGGCCACCCCCCCCATGGCCAGTCCGAATTGGACTAGGGAGGGGGGCGGCGCCCCCTCTTTCCTTCTCCCCTCTTCCTCCTTCCCTCTCTCTCCCTCTCTTGGAAGGAAGGGACTCCAACTAGGATGGGGAATCCTAGTTGGACTCCCTATGGCGGGTGCCCCCCTTGGGCCGGCCACCTCTCCTCCCCCTTTTATATATGTTGGAGGGGGCACCCCAAAGGCACACCAAGTCTTCTCTTAGCCGTGTGCGGTGCCCCCCTCCACAGTTACACACCTCGGTCCTATCGTCGTAGTGCTTAGGCGAAGCCCTGCGCCGGTAACTTCATCATCACCGTCCCCACGCCGTGGTGCTGACGGAACTCTCCCTCGGCCTCAACTGTATCAAGAGTTCGAGGGACGTCATCGAGCTGAACGTGTGCTGATCGCCGAGGTGTCGTACATTCGGTTCTTGGATCGGTTGGATCGAACACGTTCGACTAGATCAACCGCGTTACTAAACGCTTCCGCTTTCGGTCTACGAGGGTACGTGGACACACACTCTCCGCTCGTTGCTATGCATATCCTAGATAGATCTTGTGTGGTCGTAGGTAAATTTTTTGAAATACTGCGTTCCCCAACATCAGTTCTACCTTACAGTGATCTGCATGACAATTCACATCCTTAGAATAGGACAGAAATTAGATAGTTGCTCAGAGCTGAGGCAAACCCAGAAGCAGGTCTCATCATTGAGACTCCTATGATAACTACAGATGAAGTACTTCAACTTGAACAGACAAATACTGGGAAGATACCAGCTGCTAGTGAAGGTAAACAATCAGCTACTTTAAGGAAGGTGAGAATGCAGACTCTGACATGTCTGCACCTCCAGGCTTCCCAAACCCTGTTTTTGCTAATCAAGCTCATACTATAGGGGCAGAGTTTTTTCAGGATAAACAACCAGAATTGGAACTAGTGCTCAGAGATATCACATCTTGCGACATGTCCTTTGAAGAAAAACTTATTGGGAAAGAAGGAGCAAAGGTGTGGACGGGGCATTTTGCTCGAACCAAGAATAGCAAGGACATCTTATAGGTACCAGTAGAGTGGATCAATTTCTTATCCGTTACATTCTTATCACCAGATATGTTTGATTGGGCTAAAAAGTTCATTACCTCCTCTATATGGGAAATCATCACTCAAGGAGCTGCATCAACTGCTACTTTAACTTTTATAATCCAAGAGACTTGCCCCGTTGACAATTCCCTTGTGTGTGCTCTTTCACCTGTTGTGCAGGGTACCCAAGAACAAGAGAACTCTTTTCCTGCAGACAATGCCTCAACTTAAGTGATGTCTACATCATCCACTTCAGCTCTCCACCAGAACAAGAAGAGAAAGGAGAAAATACCCATGGTTGAAACAGAGGTAAGGAGAAGTTGCAGACTTCAAAAACTATCCAAAGGATTTAAGAAAGCTGCCTATAAAGATAAGGAATACCTTGCATGTCATGTTGTTCTACCACCTATTCCTACCAAAATAATTAAAAGTCTGAATACTTCCTTTTGCAAGGTATCTGAGAGGGATACCACTGAAGAATTGATCAACAAGAAAGCAAAGAAGATAAAAGGAGCCAACCTAGGGATGGAAGCCAACAAGGGCAACACGGAGCAAAGCAAGAAGTGGATCTAAGCCACTAGTCATTAGAAACAGCTAGGAGCATGCTTTCATGTCCCCTACAGTTTGGATACTTTGTTTATGTACTTCTTTAAGACCATAACATGTAATTTTGTTTTGGACTTGCTCAGTAGTGACATAAGGAGGACTATTCTGGATTTTGTTATCATGTCTAGTTTCTGTGGAACCAAATCAGGAGACTGCTATATGAGATTATTGGTACTCAGCTTTGTACCTACAGTTATCACCAGATACACTCTGCATTATGAATCGAAATTGGAACGTGCTAAATTGGAACATTAGAGGTATCAATAACCCTAAGAAATGGACTACCGTTGCAAAAAAATTGAAGAATCTCAATGCTCTATCCTATGCCTACAAGAAATAAAGAAAGAAAGCTTTGACAACATATTCATAAAAACTTCTGCCCAAGAAGAATTGCTAAGTTTGCATTCCTCCCCTCAGTTGGAGTAGCAGTGGTCTTTTAATAGCCTGGAATGAGCATATGTTTTCTGGACAAATTCATCATGTCAATGAATTCTCTTTATCTATCAATTCACTTCCTCTCACAATGGTGATAAATAGATCTTAACAAATGTGTATGGACCTTGTCAACAGAATGATAGAATTCTCTTCCTCAATTGGTTCCAGAGCTTCCATATGCAAGATGATATTAATTGGCTTGTTGTGGGTGATTTCAAATACATCAGATACCCTCATAAGAGAAGCAGAGAGGGGGGCAACATTAATGATATGCTCCTTTTCAATGAGGCTATCAACAAACATGCACTGGTTGAAATCCCACTCAAAGGCAGGAGATTCACATGGAGTAACATGCAAGAAGCACCATTACTTGAGAAGTTGGATTGGTGTTTCACATCAGAAGCATGGACACTAAAGTACCCAGCTACATTTGCATTCCCTCTAGCTAAAACCCTCAGACCATGTCCCCATCAAAATCCAAATTGGATCATCTATACCTAAAACCAGCATCTTCAGATTTGAGAATTTCTGGTTAGAGCACCACCAATTCAAGGATGTTGTCAAATCTATTTGGTCCCAATCAGGGGATGAAAGTGACAGTGCAAAAGTAATTGCTACCAAATTCAAGAGGTTGTGGAAGAGTTTAAAAAACTGGGCAAAAGGACTATCAGATCTGAAAAAGATTATAGCAGACACAAACTTCATGATCCTTTGCTTTGACATCATAGAGGAGTTCAGGGCATTAACATTGGAAGAATCTAATGGCAGAGACATCCTCAAGACACATCTGGAAAGCATTCTAGACCACCAAAGACAATACTGGAAACAGGGAGCAACCATTAGGCAGATCAAAGTTGGGGAAGCAAATACCAAATAATTTCAAGCCAAATCTACAATTAAATTCATAAATAACTGCATAGCAATGCTGAAAGATGAACATGGACATGAACACCATGATCACCATGCAAAGGCAGCAATCTTAAACAAAGCATTCAAGGACAGATTGGGGACATGTGCTACAACTACAAACCCACTCCAACTGCACCATCTATTACAACCCCTGGATGATCTATCTAAATTAGAAGCTCCATTTACTAAAGAAGAGATTGATAGAGTCATCAAACAAATGCTTCCAAATAAATCCCCTGGGCCAGATGGTTTCAATGCAGCCTTTCTCAAAAACTGATGGGATATCATTGCCACAGACTTCTATAAGATCACTAAAGATTTTCACTTTAGTCAAGTGAACATTCAGAGTATCAATTACTCCTTAATAACCCTCATTCCCAAGAAGGATTCTGCCTCAAGCCCAGCTTAATTCAGGCCTATCTCATTACTAAATTGCACTCTCAAGATCATTACTAAATTGTTGGCCAACAGATTGCAGAAGTACATTCTCAAAAAGTTTCACAAGAATCAATATGGTTTTCTCAATAACAGATGCATGCAAGATTGTTTGGCTTAGTCTTATGAATGCATCCATCAATGTCACCAGAGCAAAAAGGAAATCATACTCCTCAAATTGGAATTTGAAAAGGCTTTTGACATGTTAAACCATGACACCATAATTAGGATTTTGCAAGCCAAAGGTTTTGGAACCAAATGGATTTAGTGGATTAAAATGATATATGGCACTGTTTTCTCCTCTGTCCTACTTAATGGAGTTCCAGGGAAACAATTCCTTTCTAAGAAAGGAGTGAGGCAAGGAGATCCATTATCACCTCTCATCTTTGTGATTGCTGCTGATATGCTCTAATCTATTTTTAATTAAGCATACCAGGCCGCCATGATTGAAGCGCCACTCATCCACAACTCTTGTCCAGACTACCCCATTATTCAATATGCAGATGATACTATCCTAGTGGCAAAGGCTGATACCAGACAGATCTAACACATCAAAAACCTACTCTTGCATTATGCTCATTACACTGGGCTCAGGGTGAACTATGCAAAGTCTATACTGATCTCAATCAACACACCTGCTCAGAAGATGAATGAACTCTCCAACCTCCTAGGCTGCAAGATTGGTTCATTACCCACACTTATCTTGGTCTACCTCTTTTTCTAACCAAACCTAGAGTGGAGGACTTTGTGCCTATGATGAACAGAATAGAGAATAGATTATTGAGTTGCTCAACCATGCTTTCTTTTGGTGACAAATTGACCCTCATTAAGTCTATTATCACCAGCATGCCCACCTTTTTCATGTGTACACTATGATTCCCAAAGAAGTCATTAAGCAAATCAACTCCTACCTTATGAACTGTTTTTGGAGAAAGTATGGTACCCAGGACAGAGGAACTTTTCTCATTTCTTGGGATAAAGTCAGCAGGCCCAAGGATCATGGAGGTCTAGGTGTATTAGACTCGCGCACACATAACAAGGCATTGCTCCTCAAGTTCCTCCATAATTTTTTCAATAAGGCTGATTCTCCTTGGGTGAACATTATTATTTGGGAGAAGCACTACCATGACATATTACCTGGGGAACAATAGGTGGGATCATTCTGGTGGAGATCTATACTCAAACTACTACCAATTTTCAAGCAACATGCTGTATGCAAAGCGGGAAGAGGGGATCTGGTCTAATTCTGGACTGACAAGTGGCAGGAATTACCACTCTATGCCAAATACCCTGAGCTGCACTCATTTTCTATTAATCAAGATATCTCACTGCTCAGAGTTTTGGAACACAATGACATAAGCCAACCAATTCACAAACCACTATCTCAGTAAGCCTTTGAACAATTCACTTCATTGCAAGATATCCATATCAACAGAACCATTACAGCAGAACAGGATAACTAGACTTATGAATGGTCAGCACCCAAATACTCATCCATGATAATGTACAAAGCCATTATAGGGGAAGGCACAACACACAATATCTTCAAACTTTTGTGGAAAACAGCATGCAGGCTCAGACACAAGATTTTCTTTTGGCTGTTAATCTGTGGCAGAATAAGCAATATAAATCTAATTCATAGAAAATGCATGTATCTGGAGGACTACAACTGTGCACTTTGTTCAGATGCCACTGAGGAAACAGTAACCCATTTCTTTCGGGATTGTCAATTTGCCTTGAGGTGCTGGAGTTTCATCATTCCTAGTATACAAAGAGGAATCTCAGTATATGATGAAGTTCACCTGATCATGGACAACCTTCCATCGAACTTTGCCCTGGATATTGTTATAATGGGATGTTGGGGCATTTGGATGAGCAGATACATGGCAGTATTATCTGAAAGAGTGTCTCCAAGCTATAGAACTTCGAGCTAAAGCATCCAAGGCTGAAAAGATCCACTCCTAGATAGAACAGAACCTCTAATTTAATTATGTCGATCCTAGAGCAAGCATTGGTTGATTAATACTTTTTCTCTTTTATTTTGTATGTGTACAGTTATTTAATGAAAAATTACCGTAGAACAATTGTTCTACGGTTTCAGCTAAAAAAGGAACGTGGGGGAGGAGATTTGGTCTGGCCGTTGGAATAGTTAATTTTATGTGCCTTGCTATGGGTAACAGTATAGATAAATAAATCAAATACTCCCTTTATCCCATATTAATTATCGTAAAATGGATGTATCTAGATGTACTTCGGTGCTAGATACATCTATTTGAGAACATATCGGAGCATGCGGAGAGAGCGTGCAAGCCTCGTCCGTCCTAAAGGTGTGGTGATTTCGCTCGTTTCATACATTTGAAAGAATACATGACAACCTAGCGACCTTGCTGAAAAATTCTCCTTGGCAAATCAAGGTGAGCAATGTTCGAGTTCCACCAATCTTCAAGGGTGGACAAGTCCGGTGCCAAATTGTGTGCAATAGAGATCCACCTAGCAGTGAGGGCTTTTCTGTTGAGAAGAAGCCAAGAAAAAACTTGCACTTGAGATCCATCCTAGCCTCCAAACCTTATTAGCATTGAAGGGGCGTCGTCGTCCCCTCAAATTGAAGCCTATATTTTTTGAGCAATAGAGGGGGCATCCCCCCTCCGATTTCATTAACAAAACCACCACGAATCCAAGTCCAGGTCATCGAACCCTAACCAACTACCAACATCCAAAAGCTACCAGTCTATAAAACCAAAAGCATATCTTACCCTAAGGTCACAGGCGACCATTTTGAGCACGAGGGCGCAACCTCTAGCAAGGAAAAACAAGAAAGAAAACAAGGAGCCCGCCTTGTAATGGCGAGTGGATGATCTTGCCTCAGCTCATCAGACGAGGAACACCCGCTCTCTATCCCTGCGAAGCTCTGTAGACCTCATGTAGCGACCCAACCCGGTAAGAGTCGAAGTCTATGTGCTTACCGTGCTAGTCCCTGGATCGACTTGCTAGCACACATAGTACTTGATGAAATAACAGAAATAACACACATCTCTTTATTACATTGATAGTCTAGGAGCAATACATTTATTATAAAATAGGGCATAGAGCCAATAAGCAAATACTGCGGAAGCAAAGTAGTAAATGAGTCCAACTCCATGAGCAAGGTTGAGTGTAGAACATCGACCTATCACACCTTAATCCTCGTCGGATATATCTGCAACGTGATAAGTTGCGGCCATATAGGTTAGTACATTGATTGTACTGGCAAGTCACATAAAAAATGTAATGAACCTACTTGTACATGCAATTTGGCTGGTGGAAAGCTCTAAGTTTAGTTTTTGCATAAAGCTGGTTTTTCCCTATTAGAAGAGATGCTATTCTACTACTAGACATTTGCATAGGATGAGTTGGCAAACCCAACTCCATCCATTCCCAAGTTTCATTTAAAACCCAACTGTTTAATTAAAGGTGAGGAGATCTCCGGGCATTTCCACTACTAGATGCTCAAGTTGTCCGTAACCGGGGACACGGCTAATCGATTAGGTTGACACTCTGCAGAGGTTTGCGCACTTTTCCCCACAAGACTCGATCGCCTCCCTTGAAGTTCTCGCACTGCCTGGCGTTTGAGAACGGGATGACCGAGACATAGTCTTTCGAAAATGTTCCCCCTTAACCCACGGATAGGCCGGTACACGTACATCATTCTACATCTCCTAGCCCATCCCGGAAGGGGTCACACTAACTACTCAACTAAGCCAGAGCCCATATTGGCTTGTGGCTGCACACGTAAGCTTCTAGACATGAGAATAGGATTGATCTCTTTGAGCCTGAGCGGACGGACCACTACTGGTGCACCACCATGGATTTCCCATGCGTGCCCCACTGTACTTCTCCACCATTCCAACAAGTTTCCGCCCAGGTAGTTCATTAATTATGTTAGGTCCTAGTTACTACATTGTCACTCACACTTTACAATGATCACTCCCCAATCAACGTCTACTAAGGGAAGCCATAATGTAAAACTGTGGCGACAATGTTATAAGGTTCAGACCTACCTCAATGAACTACTGGGTGTAAAGCATAGTCATATGACATCAATTCCTACCATGCAGTCCTACCGCAAAGAACTAACTGCATAATAAAAACATAGGTAATGAAACATTATCAAGATGCAACCTGCCTTGGTACTGCTGGTTGATTCTAAAGACTGATAATATTCTGCTTTGCACTCCAGGCAATCTATTGCAAAGATGGTAAACAAACATAAGCAACCATTTTGGAGAACTAAGAAGAACATGCAAAGCAAGAAGTCTCAAAAAAACCAAATGAACATACAACACACTAAGCTATCACAAAAATATTCTAAGTGCAAAACAACATAGGCCTATGGTTCAAAAAGTGATGTGAACTATAGTGCATACCATGCATACTAGTAAAAATATTAATGGGAAGATTCTAGTGTGTGAATTATTGTGACAAAGGTCCAGGTGATAGGGTTTGGCTACGGTGACAGAATGCAAAAGGAATCAACTTAATCGGAGCTACGGTTTGGGAGATATGGCCATTTGAAGTTCGAATTCGAATCTGAATAAATTCAAATTTGAATCGGACAAAAGTTTGCAAAAATGATACCAATGTAAAGATCTAAACATGACGAAGAAATTGCCACTGATTTCATTGAGTTTGGATCTACGGTAGAAAGGTTATGGCTAGTCTAAGATCGGGGACTAATCTGTGATAAAAGGGACTAAACAGTGAAGAAAAAGTATCGCAAACGCGTCCCTGGCACGTGGCAGATTCCTACTGGCCGAAAGGTGTTTGCCGCGTAGCTTATACAGCGGACGCTCGGACCTTAAACAAAACAGCGGCAACGGCTAATTTAAATAAAAACCGATCGGTTTTAAAAATAAAACCCGTGGTTAACCGCATACCGGTTCGGCTAAAAAAAGGCTAAGCTAATCTAATCTGGGCCGTTGATCTTTGATCTAACGAACAAGAGGAGGGGGAGCGGCTTACGGCGGGTTGGCGACGTCGGTGCGGTGTCGGGCGGTGGCGGGGCAACGACTACGGCTGTCCTCGGCGTCGGGGAAGAAGACGGGGAGGTGCGGCACGTCGAGGGCATCGCGAAGGTGGTGCCGGTGTGCGTCGGCAGCGTCTGGACGGGGCGGGGCGAAGACGGCGGGGCTCGGTGCTCCGGTGGCTCCAGCGTCGACGGTGCGGCGGCTCCGACGGGACCAAGGGGCAAAAATCATGTCAAACGGATGCGCCTCGGCGAGCTAAGAAAATTTACAAAAAAGTGAGGGTCGGAGTGGTCTACGGGCGACGAAATGCTCCGGTGAGTGGCGCGGCTCCGGTAACATGCGTACGACAGCGGCAGCTGCTATGGGCGGTGTGGGAAGAAGCAAGACGACGGGGTTGGAAGAGGGGGTCTAGGGGCTTTTATAGGCGAGGGCAGAGGGCTCGGGGGTCGACGGATAAGGCACCATCCACCACAGAGCCGAGCGGCGGTTGCGGGAGCACGGCGAGGATGTTCATCCCGTGCAGTGCAGGAGGTTGGGGACGGGCTGACGGGCAGGGCCCTCCTGGCAGCGGTAGCGAAAGGAGGCGAGCAAGAGCGAGCGCGGGGCGGTCGACCGGGCGGGAGGCTTCGGGCGTTGGGCGCTGGCCTTGGGCCAAATGGCCAGCTGGGCAGGTCGGGGCACTCCTTGTGACGCCCCCGATTTGACCATACACTAATCATGCACGCAAATGTGTACGATCAAGATCAGGGACTCACGGGAAGATATCACAACACAACTCTACAACATAAATAAGTCATACAAGCATCATAATACAAGCCAGGGGCCTCGAGGGCTCGAATACAAGTGCTCGATCATAGACGAGTCAGCGGAAGCAACAATATCTGAGTACAAACATAAGTTAAACAAGTTTGCCTTAAGAAGGCTAGCACAAAAGTAGCAACGATCGAAAAGGCAAGGCCTCCTGCCTGGGACCTCCTAACTACTCCTCGAAGCCGAACTCCACGTAGAATCATCCTCGGGATCTCTAGCTCCTGGACTCCAGCATCTGGTTGCGACAACCAGGTATAGAAAGGGGAAAAGAGGGAGAAAAGCAACCGTGAGTACTCATCCAAAGTACTCGCAAGCAAGGAGCTACACTACATATGCATGGGTATATGTGTAAAGGGCCATATCGGTGGACTGAACTGCAGAATGCCAGAATAAGAGGGGGATAGCTAATCCTGTCGAAGACTACGCTTCTGGCCACCTCCATCTTGCAGCATGTAGAAGAGAGTAGATGGTAAGTTCACCAAGTAGCATCGCATAGCATAATCCTACCCGGCGATCCCCTCCTCGTCGCCCTGTTAGAGAGCGATCACCGGGTTGTATCTGGCACTTGGAAGGGTGTGTTTTATTAAGTATCCGGTTCTAGTTGTCATAAGGTCAAGGTACAACTCCGGGTCGTCCTTTTACCGAGGGACACGGCTATTCGAATAGATAAACTTCCCTGCAGGGGTGCACCACATAACCCAACACGCTCGATCCCATTTGGCCGGACACACTTTCCTGGGTCATGCCCGGCCTCGTAAGATCAACACGTCGCAGCCCCACCTAGGCTGAACAGAGAGGTCAACACGCCGGTCTAAATCCTATGCGCGCAGGGGTCTGGGCCCATCGCCCATTGCACACCTGCACGTTGCGTACGCGGCCGGAAGCAGACCTAGCCTAGCAGGCGTTCCAGTCCAATCCGGCGCGCGCCGCTCCGTCGCTGACGTCAAGAAGAGCCTCGGCTGATACCACGATGTCGAGTGCCCATAACTGTTCCCGCGTAGTTGGTTAGTGCGTATAGACCAAATGGCCAGACTCAGATCAAATACCAAGATCTCGTTAAGCGTGTTAAGTATCCGCGAACGCCGACCAGGGCCAGGCCCACCTCTCCCCTAGGTGGTCTCAACCTGCCCTGTCGCTCCGCCATAAAGTAACAGTTGGGGCCGTCAGGAACCCAGGCCCACCTCTACCGGGATGGAGCCACCTGTCCTTTCAGCCCCCTCACCAGAATCACTTGCGGGTACTCAACGAGCCGACCCGACTTTAGTCACCACATGTGTCATGTATATAAAGTATATAGTATATACCCGTGATCACCTCCCGAAGTGATCACGGTCCAGTAGTATAGCATGGCAGACGGACAAGAGTGTAGGGCCACTGATGGAACACTAGCATCCTATACTAAGCAGTAGGATAGCAGGTAAGGGTAACAACTGTAGCAACAATGACAGGCTATGCATCAGTATAGGATTAACCGAAAGGAGTAACATGCTACACTACTCTAATGCAAGCAGTATAGAGAAGGAATAGGCGATATCTGGTGATCAAGGGGGGGGCTTGCCTGGTTGCTCTGGCAAGTAGGAGGGGTCGTCAACTCCGTAGTCGAACTGGGCAGCAGCAGCGTCGGTCTCGTAGTCTATCGGAGAGAAGAGGGGGAAGAAACAGTAAATACAATGCAAACCTGAGCATGACGATGCGTGACATGACAATGAGCGGTGCAAGGTGCGCCCTAACGTGGCAGTAGGTGGTACCGGCGAAGGGGGAGAACATCCGGGAAAGTATCCCGAATGTTTCGCATTTTCGGACAGATGAAACGGAGGGGGAAAAGATGTGTGTTCACTATGCTAGGGATGTGTGGCGGACGAACGGGCTGCGTATTCGGATTCGTCGCGTCGTTCTGAGCAACTTTCATGTACAAAGTATTTTCATCCGAGTTACGGATTATTTTATATTAATTTTTAAAGTTTTAATTCAATTTTAGAATTAACAGAATTTATTTAATTCGAAAATCATTTTATGACGTCAGCATGACGTCAGCGGTCAACTCTGACCGTTGACTGGGTCAAACCGACAGGAGGGCCCCACTGTCATTGACTGATCACTAATCAACATTAGTTAGTTTTATTAGTATATTAATTAGGTTTTAATTAGCTACCTAATCAGGATTAATTAATTTAATTAATTAATTTTTAAATTAATTTTAATTATTTTTTTCTAAAAAAGCGTTTCACAGGGGCGGGCCCCACATGTCATTGGCCCTAAGGGCCATATCGGTTCGGCGTGCGGGCGACGGGTTCTACAGGCGCGGGCGTGCGGGCGTGGGCGCCGGCGCCCATGTGGAACCGGGCGTGCCGACGCAGCGATGCGCGCAACGGCGAGCGACCAGCGACCGACGTGGGGAGGCGGAGCACGGCGAGGGAGGCCGGAGCGGGGTGGCGAGTGGCGGAGCTGAAGCGGTGCGCAGCTGCGAGCGTGCGGGCCAGCGAGGCCGTAGCAGCAGGCGCCGTGCGGCGGAGGAGCTGCGGGGCGCTGCGGTGAGCGCGCGGTGGCGGGGTCGGCGTGAGCAGCAGCAGCAGGCAAAGGAGCGAGCGGGGCATGCGCGGGCACGACGCAGCAGGGAGCGCGCGGGAGCGTGGCGGATGCGGCGGTGAGCGCGGCCGAGCGCACTCGGGGCGCTCGGGTGCGGAACGGCAGTGCGTGGGCGCGCGCATTGGGCGTGGCCGGGAGCAGAGAGGGGGGAGAGGGGAGGCGCGACCGGCGCGGCAGCTCACCGCGTAGCTGTAGGGGGGTGGCAGTGGGGGTCGAGGAGGAGGACGGGGACGCGTCGGCGGCGAGGAGGAGAGGTCGAGGCGGCGGCGTTCGGTGACGACGTCGGCGAGGCAGAGGCCACGGGCGGGCGACGTGCCAGGGAAGAGGGGCGAGGAGGAGGTTTGATGGCGGGGCGGGGCGGCGTCGGTTGACGGCTCCGGGCGACGGCAGCGAGGGGCTCCGACGAGGTGGCCGTCGGGGGCGCCTGGGTCGGGCGGCGAGCGTTGGGCGCTCCCGATCCAGATCCTGGGGGGATCGGGGGAGTGGGGGAGAATGGGGGAAGTGGGGGAGAACGGTTTAGGGTTTCGATCAGGGGTGGGGGGGTATGTAGGCGCGGCTGGGCCGGCCTGGTTGGCCCAGAGGCCAGCGGGGCCGAGGCCCGGGGGGTTCTCTTTTATTTTTGTTTTACTTTTGTTTAATTTTCCTTTTCTGTTTTCTGTTTTACTTTAGTTCCACTTTTATTTAGTTTTATAAACTATAAAAGTAGTCCCTAATTTAGTGTTAATAAATAGGCTACTGCCACATAAGTTTGGGCAACTAAATAAAATAGTTTAATATTTTTTTTTGTAAAAGGCATTCAGCTAATTGTTTTTGCTACTGTTTAAAATATTTTAAAGTATTTAAACCATTTCTAAAAGTGTGGTTTCTCCACCATACTTACCTATGCATTATTTGGCTTACCCCGAACATTTTTAGTTTTAATATTTGAAAACTTTTATTGTTTGCTTGATTTTGAATTTGAATTTGAATGATTTCGAACTAACGTGAGATTAGCAACAGTAATCGAGGTGACGTGGCATCATTAGTAGATGGTTACTGTAGCTTAATTATCCGGGCGTCACAATTCTCCTCCACTATAGGAAATCTCGTCCCGAGATTTAAGAGGGGAGTAAGGGGGAAAGTTCTGGTTACGATATTCTAACGGATCTTCTCGAAGAAGTTAATCCCTTTCGTTGATGTCTTCAATTCTTTATTTCAATGCATCATGATGAAGTTGTCGTCCTTTCTTCAAGAACTCCATCGTACTTACGAAAGGATAAGGGGGTATTACGGAAGAACGGACCGCTACAATGTTTGCTTATCTAGTAGATAACATCAGGGAAGGTCGCGTAAAGTAACTCTAGAATTTGTAACTTAAGACATTATCGAGAGCAAAGCGAGGAGGTATTATGGGAAGTTTCGAGCGGACAGGCAATCGTTCGATGCCTGAAACAAAGTGTGAAAGGGGTTCAAGCAACGGGAATAAGTATTGTGTCTGATACCAGAATAGATCACTAGGAATGTGGTTCGTGAATTGCATACGAAGCCAAGCTCAAGGAATATCTTTGGCAATAGGGTCTACATGAGAGTCAGGTTTCGATCTTGTGGAACTGTGGGTTATGGGCCCACCATGTGGGTTAAAAGTATAAAGTGGGCTGACATCTTGCACGATCACAATAGCAAGGCATGCCAGAGAATACCCTATCAGTTATGTCGGCAACAACATCGGTACCAAGGGCGAGGGACGAAGAGAACCATTTTCCTGCTCGTTGAAACGAGGCGGACCAGTAGGCAAAGTTCTCGTCCATCGGCGGTTACCGAAATGTCATCAACAAAAGTAACGGGGTCTTACTGACAGGGTTGTACACCGAGGTGTTCACATAAGCAGGGAATTAATGCTGCTTAGATCATAATGATCACCAGAAAGGTTAAAGAAAACAATGGAAAGGAAAAGGTGTTTATCAGATTAACAGAACAATGGAAAGGAAAATGTGTTTAAACACATATTTCAGGGGTATATCCTTCCCAAGGGTAAGCAGAGCATGATATCCATGATTGGATAGAAGTAGAAAACCTTTAGGTAAGGGGAGAGAAATTTCATGACATCACCCATACAACGGTGTTTGGATAATGGACAAAGAAAATTTAGCATTGTTCTTCAAATGCTCTTATTGAAATTCGGAGTACCACAGACATGCTTCAAGATAGCATTGACATGGTCTTCAAGCAAAGATGAGACTTTGGATACAGGAAGGATCCATCAGGAAAAACTTGTAGAATAAGTCTTACAATTTTCTCATGGAAGAATGGATAACCTTGCTAATAAGGAAACTATAACAACAGGTCATCCCACCAGGTGTGCTGGGCATGCCATCACCTTACCGGGTCATAAAAGACCAGTGTTATAACTCTTGGAAAAATGTTCCAACCATCATATATGACCGAGATTCATATCTGATCGGTGTTTGGATACCTCAGACTCAGGATGCCTGAGAAGAAAAGGTGCAAAACAAATTGACGAGAAGACATTGTAAGATTCTCGGGAAATTTACTACGGAAGCGAGTTCCGAAACAAAAGCTCATCATTAAACCAATGAAGGGATAAGGAGGTAGCTGATGAACTCAGCGACAATTCATCGAGACTTCAAAAAGATGGGTTTCCACAATTATGTGAACAAGGAGATAACATTAGTCAGATCAAATGATATGATGATGTATGCTCGAGGAAAACATACACAGTTAAACATTGGTTGAAAGGTGCACCCGAAATATGGGCTCAGGTAGCATCACCGATGTTAGAATGGTGATTCGATAACCGATGGTCTAAGAATGGACGGCCGACCATTAACTTCAATGCAACAGGGTTGCTTGAATTACAGAGTCCAAGCAGCATCGTTCACTTGTCGATATTCCTGGTTAGGCAACACGGGGATCAAGAAAGAATGGTGCTTGTGAGAAGTATCACTACACCAAGAATTCTTAAGAGGTGGAGCAATCCTCACAACATCCTTGACATAAAAGACAGTAATACTTCAAGGTAGAACATAACATAATTCGGATAACAAGGAACTCAAGGTATAACACAAAACAAGAACAAGTTTTGTGTTGGAGGGAATGCAAGAATGTTGTTGATGTTAATACCAATCATCGAGGGGAAAGGATGGTATTTCTCATCAAGAATTCGATAGATATCTTGGAAGACCACAAAATGTTGATGATGATCCTGACACATTTGTCAAGAGGTTTCGAGAAGATGTAACTGATCGGCGGTGACATCAAGTCAACGGAATGATGAAGCAAAAAGGTTATTAGAATCATGGGTATGACACAAACTCGAAATCAAGCTTGCTGTTCAAGGACAAACGATATAACGAGGAAGATCGATTGTAAGATTAGCTCACCGTCGAAATTTGTGCTCCGGGAAGGACCCGGTAGCAAAGTTAAAATTTTAGCACGATAATGATATAGCCGATCAGGCTAGGAATGACTTGAAGGATTATTAAACTCGTAAGCAACAAAAATTACTTAGAGTTATTGAATCGGAGTGTGGAATCGGTTCACATATCGGTGTTCTCGGTTGACGACAACCCAGAACCCAGGAAAATTGGAATCGGTGAGAAATAACAGTTGATGAAGAACCCATAAGAAGTTATGCAGTTCCATGAAATTTTCAAGATACCAGAGTCTAATACTCGATGGTAGATCAAAGTAAAGGTTGGACCGGTGCAATGATCTGCAGAGGACAAGTGGTTTAACTTGTCTGAGAAATTGAATCAAGGGGAACAATATGGTCAGAACCACATTTGTAAATGATCAAACCACGGATACAAGAACTTATAACAAGGGGGTAACTATTTTACGAGAAGCTTCCATGATAAGATTTACATCGTGTCCATGGGCATGAACACAAAGTTCAAGGTCGACTCCCACTTCTTTAATGCATAACCTTTCATTCACTTCTCGCCTTGATAAAGGCATTAGTGTTGAAAATTTTACCTGGTGAAATACCAGATGAGTATGACTCGTGAAAACTTCCGAGTTCACACATATTAAGGAAGGCATAGGTCCAACCCGTCAGGGTATCGTGGAAACATATACCACAAGCTTCAATAGTAAATACCACCAGCTCGAAAACAGAGCATGGTTGAGAAAACAGAGGATACAATTTACCAAAGGCATGGTGTATCAGGGGAAGAACTCAAGGTTTTGAGAATATGCAGGAACGGTCGGATAATAATCCACCAAAGGATCTGGCGGACCGCATAGAAACTGATTTGAGTATATATGTTCAGCCAGAAGAAGAAATAATGCCAAGGCATCGGATTATAGAAAAATCTGGATAATTCGAGACCTTAAATGCAAGGAATTATGATTTCCAAATTGGGGGATCAAAAGCAGATGCTCTGATCAAAAGACAAGTAAGTTGAATAGACTTAGAGGCACAAACGGTGGCAATTTGATTGGTCGACAACCAGCTCATGTTCAAAATGACGTCCGAGCCGGAAGGATGAATTCTAGGCTCTGATTGAGGATTGCGAGCATTCACAACAAATTGAATCAACGGACTCAAAATGATAATGAGAAGAGATGCCAATAAGGTTACGAGACTTAAGATGAATCATAATGCAAGTAAGCAAGAATTTCAAGAGCAAAAAGGCTACTGAGGATTTTCGGAAGATCGAATGGTATTTTGAACACTTTTGTGAAATACTTGAATCAACTGGGGATGAGCGGATACTCGGTAAGTGCGAGAATTATCCGTAGGGGTATTCAGGTGACAAAGAACAGCAAGGTAGTAAGCTCAAAGGATTCTCGGAACAACAGAGAGAATTTCGGGGTATCTTGTAATAACAAGATCAACTGGGAAACTTTGTATGAATGGCGAGTATACGTGGTTATCCATAGGAATTTATCGATGAAAGGGAATTGCAAAAGCGATGAACACAAGTTCTCGGGTTATCAGCGGAGAGTATCTTCAGGGTCTTCACGTGCAGCAGACGATCATTAGTAATAAGGGGCTCTCCGGGTGAAAGTGATAACGAGATCCTAATGTTAGATTTAGCAAAATTCATTTAACCCGAATAGGAGAGAGATCAGAGTCCCAGAGTAAAGGTCGAGGAGTAAAAGATCCTAGTACCACCCAATGGCGACGTGGGCCCGTAAGACACACAGCCATGTTAGTAAAAACTTTTCCAATGACTAGACTCGACTTCGGCCAAGGAGTTGGAAAGGGGGATTCCTACAGGCAGTCGGCTCTGATACCAACTTGTGACGCCCCCGATTTGACCGTACACTAATCATGCACGCAAATGTGTACGATCAAGATCAGGGACTCACGGGAAGATATCACAACACAACTCTACAACATAAATAAGTCATACAAGCATCATAATACAAGCCAGAGGGCTTGAATACAAGTGCTCGATCATAGACGAGTTAGCGGAAGCAACAATATCTGCGTACAGACATAAGTTAAACAAGTTTGCCTTAAGAAGGCTAGCACAAAAGTAGCAACGATCGAAAAGGCAAGGCCTCCTGCCTGGGACCTCCTAACTACTCCTCGAAGCCGAACTCCATGTAGAATCATCCTCGGGATCTCTAGCTCCTGGACTCCAGCATCTGGTTGCGACAACCAGGTATAGAAAGGGGAAAAGAGGGAGAAAAGCAACCGTGAGTACTCATCCAAAGTACTCGCAAGCAAGGAGCTACACTACATATGCATGGGTATATGTGTAAAGGGCCATATCGGTGGACTGAACTGCAGAATGCCAGAATAAAGGGGGATAGCTAATCCTGTCGAAGACTACGCTTCTGGCACCTCCATCTTGCAGCATGTAGAAGAGAGTAGATGGTAAGTCCTCCAAGTAGCATCGCATAGCATAATCCTACCCGGCGATCCCCTCCTCGTCGCCCTGTTAGAGAGCGATCACCGGGTTATATCTGGCACTTGGAAGGGTGTGTTTTATTAAGTATCCAGTTCTAGTTGTCATAAGGTCAAGGTACAACTCCGGGTCGTCCTTTTACCGAGGGACACGGCTATTCGAATAGATAAACTTCCCTGCAGGGGTGCACCACATAACCCAACACGCTCGATCCCATTTGGCCGGACACACTTTCCTGGGTCATGCCCGGCCTCGTAAGATCAACACGTCGCAGCCCCACCTAGGCTCAACAGAGAGGTCAACACGCCGGTCTAAATCCTATGCGCGCAGGGGTCTGGGCCCATCGCCCATTGCACACCTGCACGTTGCGTACGCGGCCGGAAGCAACCTAGCCTAGCAGGCGTTCCAGTCCAATCCGGCGCGCGCCGCTCCGTCGCTGACGTCAAGAAGAGCTTCGGCTGATACCACGACGTCGAGTGCCCATAACTGTTCCCGCGTAGTTGGTTAGTGCGTATAGACCAAATGGCCAGACTCAGATCAAATACCAAGATCTCGTTAAGCGTGTTAAGTATCCGCGAACGCCGACCAGGGCCAGGCCCACCTCTCCCCTAGGTGGTCTCAACCTGCCCTGTCGCTCCGCCATAAAGTAACAGTTGGGGGCCGTCAGGAACCCAGGCCCACCTCTACCGGGATGGAGCCACCTGTCCTTTCAGCCCCCTCCCCAGAATCACTTGCGGGTACTCAACGAGCCGACCCGACTTTAGTCACCACATGTGTCATGTATATAAAGTATATAGTATATACCCGTGATCACCTCCCGAAGTGATCACGGCCCAGTAGTATAGCATGGCAGACGGACAAGAGTGTAGGGCCACTGATGGAACACTAGCATCCTATACTAAGCAGTAGGATAGCAGGTAAGGGTAACAACTGTAGCAACAATGACAGGCTATGCATCAGTATAGGATTAACCGAAAGTAGTAACATGCTACACTACTCTAATGCAAGCAGTATAGAGAAGGAATAGGCGATATCTGGTGATCAAGGGGGGGGCTTGCCTGGTTGCTCTGGCAAGTAGGAGGGGTCGTCAACTCCGTAGTCGAACTGGGCAGCAGCACCGTCGGTCTCGTAGTCTACCGGAGAGAAGAGGGGGAAGAAACAGTAAATACAATGCGAACCTAAGCATGACGATGCGTGACATGACAATGAGCGGTGCTAGGTGCGCCCTAACGCGGCAGTAGGTGGTACCGGCGAAGGGGGAGAACATCCGGGAAAGTATCCCCGATGTTTCGCATTTTCGGACAGATGAAACGGAGGGGGAAAAGATGCGTGTTCGCTATGCTAGGGATGTGTGGCGGACGAACGGACTGCGTATTCGGATTCGTCGCGTCGTTCTGAGCAACTTTCATGTACAAAGTATTTTCATCCGAGTTACGGATTATTTTATATTAATTTTTAAAGTTTTAATTCAATTTTAGAATTAACAGAATTTATTTAATTCGAAAATCATTTTATGACGTCAGCATGACGTCAGTGGTCAACTCTGACCGTTGACTGGGTCAAACCTACAGGAGGGCCCCACTGTCATTGACTGATCACTAATCAACATTAGTTAGTTTTATTAGTATATTAATTAGGTTTTAATTAGCTACCTAATCAGGATTAATTAATTTAATTAATTTTATATTAATTTTAATTATTATTTTTCTAAAAAAACGTTTCACAGGGGCGGGCCCCACATGTCATTGGCCCTAAGGGCCATATCGGTTCGGGCGTGCGGGCGACAGGTTCTACGGGCGCGGGCGTGGGCGCCGGCGCCCGTGTGGAACCGGCCGCGCCGGCGCAGCGATGCGCGCAACGGCGAGCGACCAGCGACCGACGTGGGGAGGCGGAGCACGGCGAAGAAGGGTGGAGCGGGGTGGCGAGTGGCGGAGCTGAAGCCGTGCGCAGCTACGAGCGTGCGGGCCAGCGAGGCCGTAGCAGCCGGCGCCGTGCGGCGGAGGAGCTGCGGGGTGCTACGGTGAGCGCGCGGTGGCGGGGTCGGCGTGAGCAGCAGCAGCAGGCAAAGGAGCGAGCGGGGCATGCGCGGGCACGACGCAGCAGGGAGCGCGCGGGAGCGTGGCGGATGCGGCGGTGAGCGCGGCCGAGCGCACTCGGGGCGCTCGGGTGGGGAACGGCGGTGCGCGGGCGCGCGCATCGGGCGTGACCGGGAGCAGAGAGGGGGGAGAGGGGAGGCGCGACCGGCGCGGTAGCTCACCGCGTAGCTGTATGGGGGTGGCAGTGGGGGTCGAGGAGGAGGACGGGGACACGTCGCCGGCGAGGAGGAGAGGTCGAGGTGGCGGCGTTCGGTGACGACGTCGGCGAGACAGAGGCCACGGGCGGGCGACGTGCGAGGGAGGAGGGGCGACGAGGAGGTTCGATGGCGGGGCGGGGCGGCGTCGGTTGACGGCTCCGGGCGACGGCAGCGAGGGGCTCCGACGAGGTGGCCGTTGGGGGCGCCTGGGTCGGGCGGCGAGCGTTGGGCGCTCCCGATCCAGATCCTGGGGGGATCGGGGGAGTGGGGGAGAATGGGGGAAGTAGGGGAGAACGGTTTAGGGTTTCGATCAGGGGTGGGGGGTACGTAGGCGCGGCTGGGCCGGCCTGGTTGGCCCAGAGGCCAGCTGGGCCGAGGCCCGGGGGGTCCTCTTTTAATTTTGTTTTACTTTTGTTTAATTTTCCTTTCTGTTTTCTGTTTTACTTTAGTTCCTCTTTTAGTTTAGTTTTATAAACTATAAAAGTAGTCCCTAATTTAGTGTTCATAAATAGGCTACTGCCACATAAGTTTGGGCAACTAAATAAAATAGTTTAATATATTTTTTATTGTAAAAGGCATTCAACTAATTGTTTTTGCTACTGTTTAAAATATTTTAAAGTATTTAAACCATTTCTAAAAGTGTGGTTTCTCCACCATACTTACCTATGCATTATTTGGCTTACCCCGAACATTTTTAGTTTTAATATTTGAAAACTTTTATTGTTTGCTTGATTTTGAATTTGAATTTGAATGATTTCGAACTAACGCGAGATTAGCAACAGTAATCGAGGTGACGTGGCATCATTAGTAGATGGTTACTGTAGCTTAATTATCCGGGCGTCACACTCCTGGGCCGAACCCAGTTTCGGTCCAAGCTGCGGTGAGTGCGTGTGTGTGTGCGTGCTTTTTTAACCGAAGACTAATGTGGCCCTAAATAATTCAAATGAATTCCTAAAAATACCAAGTAAATTCCTAAATTCATTTCTGAATATATAAAACACAGTGAGCATTAAATAAAGCACCGAACATTTTGAAAATATTTTCCTAATGCGTTTAATGCACTTTTGCAATAAATACCAATAATTTCCAAAACTTCAAATGAAATTTCCCACTCTTTTATAAATTTGAGGAAGTCATATTATCCCCTCTCATTTGTTCTTCTTGAGTGGAAAAATATTATTTGAATATTTCAAAAACTCCAAAATGCAAAGAAATATGATATGCCTTGAATGATTCTATTAACATCCAAATTTAAAAAAAAATTGGGATGTTACAAACCTACCCCCCTTAAGATGAATCTCGCCCTCGAGATTCGGGTTGGCCAGCAAAAAGGTGTGGATGGTCCTACTTGAGATCTTCCTCTCATTCCCAAGTAGCTTCCTCCTCGGTGTGGTGACTCCACTGAACTTTGCAGAACCTGATGACCTTGGTACGAGTGCCTCTCTCTGCAGTCTCAAGAATCTTAACAGGCTTCCCCTCATAAGTCAGATCATTCTCCAACTGAATTGCCTCCAGTGGCACTGTATCTCTCAAAGGAATATCCGCCATCTCTGCATGACACTTCTTCAGCAGGGAAACATGAAACACATCATGAACTCCTGACAAAGCCTCTGGTCGTAATTCCAACTGGTATGCAACCTCTCTTCTGCGTTCCAGAACTCTGTATGGCCCCACAAATCGGGGTGCTAACTTTCCCTTGACTCCAAATCTCTTAATACCTCGAAGTGGAGACACTCAAAGATATGCTCTATCTTCCACTTCATTGGTCACTTCCTTGCGTTTAGCATCGGCATAACTCTTCTGTATGGACTGAGCTATCTTAAGTCTATCACGAATAAACTTGACCTTCTACTTAGAATCCCTGATCAAATCTGGTCCAAACAATTTTCGATCTCCAACTCCATCCCGCATCAATGGTGTCCTGCATTTCCTGCCATACAATGCTTCGAAAGGGGCCATCTGCAAACTGGCTTGATAGCTGTTGTTGTATGAGAACTCTGCGTAGGGTAAGTTATCATCCCAACTAGACCCATAGTCTAGCGCACAAGCTCTCAACGTGTCCTCCAGAATCTGATTGACTCTCTCTGTTTACCCATCAGTCTGCGGATGGAAGGATGTACTAAACTCTAGCCTGGTACCCAAAGTTTCATGTAACTATTTCCAAAACTTTGAGGTAAACTGTGTTCCTCTATCTGATACGATGCTCCTCGGAACTCCATGCAGACATACGATCCTGGTCATATATATCTTTGCCAGCTTAGCACTTGTATAGGTGGTCTTCACTGGAATGAAGTGAGCAATCTTGGTCAAACGATCAACTATCACCCAAATGGAATCATAACCTGAACGGGTCCTGGGTAACCCCGTGATAAAGTCCATACCAAGTTTATCCCATTTCCAATCAGGTATCGGCAACGGCTGAAGTAAACCTGCTGGTTTCTGATGTTCTACCTTTACTCTCTGACATACATCACATATTGCCACATACTCGGCAATTTCTCTCTTCATACCGGCCCACCAAAAACTTCCCTTCAAGTCCAAATACATCTTGGTGTTGCCTGGGCGTATCGAGTACGGTAAGTCATGAGCCTCCTAGAGAATCAACTTCCTGATCTCTAGATCATTTGGGTACACAAATCCTTTGTTCAAACCATATGGTTACATTCATCCTCACGGAATCCTTCTGCTTTCCCTTTGTTCATCATTTCCTTTATCTCAGCAATACCTTGGTCCAACTTCTGGGCTTCTCTGATTCTTCCCAACAAGGTGGACTGCACCTCAAGTGCGGCAACATAACCTCTTGGAACTATTTCCAACTGTAGGTCTCTAAGCTCATCACATAACTCCTGAGGTAAACCTCCTGCTGTAAGGGTATTAACATAACTCTTACGGCTCAAAGCATCCGCCACAACATTGGCTTTTCCTGGATAATAATGCAGACTCATGTCATAATTCTTTATAAGTTCCAACCATCTCCTTTGCCTGAGATTCAACTCCTTCTGCGTGAAAATATACTTCAAACTCTTGTGATCTGTGTAAACATCACAACGATTCCCAATAAGATAGTGTCTCCATGTCTTGAGTGCATGCGCTACGGCTGCCAACTCCAAATCATGTCTGGCATAGTTCAACTCATGAGGTCGAAGCTGTTGTGAGGCATAAGCTACAACCTTTCCATCTTGCATAAGAACACCTCCAAGTCCCTGACGTGAAGCCTCACAATACACCTGAAAGTTCTTGTGTACGTCAGGTAGGATTAGCACTGGGGCTATAACCAAACGCTACTTCAACTCTTGAAAGCTGGCTTCACACTCTTAAATCCAAATGAACTTGGTTTCCTTCTTCAACAACGCTGTCATGGGCCTTGCAATCTTGGAGAAATTTTCAATAAATCTCTGGTAATATCCTGCAAGTCCAAGGAAACTGCAAATCTCGCCAACTATGGTGGGTGCATTCCATTCTGTGACTGACTCTACCTTGGTAGGGTCCACTACAATCCCTTCACCTGACACAACATGTCCAAGAAATCCGACTTCCTTCAGCCAAAACTCACACTTGTTGAACTTGGCATAAAGTTGATGTTCTCTGAGCTTCTCCAAAACTAAACGCAGATGTTCAGCGTGGTTCCTCCTCATTCTTGGAGTAAACCAATATATCATCAATGAATACCACAACAAACTTATCCAAGAACTCCATGAATACCTTGTTAATCATGCTCATAAAATAGGCAGGGGCATTAGTCAAACCAAAAGACATGATTGTATACTCATAAAGCCCATACCTTGTGGTAAAAGTTGTCTTGGGTATATCCTTATCACGGATCTTCAACTGGTGATAAGCCGATCGAAGATCGATCTTGGAGAAAACACTAGCTCCTTCTAGTTGGTCAAACAAGTCATTGATCATCGGTAGGGGATACTTGTTCTTGATGGTCACCTCATTCAAAGAACGGTAATCCACACACATCCTCAAGGTTCCATCCTTCTTCTCCACTAAGAGTACTAGGGCTCCCCAAGGTGATGAACTCGGGCGAATATACCCTTTCTCTAGCAACTCCTTAATCTGTTTCTTGACTTCCTCCAAATCATTAGCGGGCATCCGATACGGCCTTTTGGAGATAGGTCATGTGCCTGGCAGCAACTCAATCAAAAACTCAATCTCCCGATCTGGCGGCATACCCGGTAACTCCTCTGGAAATACATCGGGATAATCCTTCACCACTGGTACTTCTTCCTGGGCAACTCCCGTAAGAGAGTTCACCTGAGTCCTCTTAGGCTTAAGCCTGGATATATACTTGATCCTCTTCTTCTCTGGGGTGGTGAGAAAAATCGATCTACTAGAACAATCAATGTTTCCCTCATACTTGGACATCCAATCCATCCCTAGGATTACATCCAACCCTTGTGACTATAGTATGATCATATCCGTGGGAAAAACATGTCCCCCTATGTTCAAAGGCAACTGGAAACATCCCTGACTAGCCATAGACTCGACTCCTGGGGAAATCACTAGAATGGGTGACTTAAGAGCTATGGTAGGCAACTTATGTTTATCCACAAATCCCCTTGATATGAATGAATGAATGCGATGCACCAGTGTCAAAAAGAATGAGTGCTGGAAATGAATTAACCAAGAACTTACCAATCACTGCGTCAGGCTGCTCATAGACCTCTTCCACATTGACATGATTCACATGCCCCTTAGTGAAAGGATTGGGCTTCTTGCCTCCAGAATTCCCATTGCCATTTCCATTTCCATTCTGCGCCTCAGGGCACTCGTTGGAGTAGTGACCTGTCTTCTTGCACTTGAAGCAGGTGATGTGACTCAACTCCTTCTTCATAGGTGTAGAAGAGCTGAAATGCTGCTGATTGCCATTTCCTCCATTGCCATTGCCATGCTTGTGACCATGGTGGTTGTGTCCATTTCCTCCATGCTGAATGTGACCCCCATTGTTATGATGATTCCCTCCAAACTTGCTAGTGCCTAATCCAGAACTTCCTGAGTATGGGCTGCAGCGGGGTTTCTGTTGAACTCCAGAGTTATACTTAATGTGACTGTACTTCCTCTTATGATTCTCCATCTGCGGGTGCTTGCCTTTGAGAATGGTAGCCTTGTCAACCAGCTCCTGGTAGTTCGCAAAGGTCGCCATCATCAACTGAACTCCCAACTCATCGTTCAGTCCCTCCAGAAACTTCTCATGTTTGGCTGCATCAGTGGCCACATCCTCTGGGGCATGACGAGCCAACCTACTGAACTCATCAACATACTGAGATACCGTGCGTCCTCCTTGGCGCAAGCTGTGAAATTCCTTCTTCTTCAGACTCATGGCTCCAGCTGAGACATGAGCAGTGCGGAACGCTTGCTGGAACTGAGTCCAAGTCACACTCTCCATGGGGTATGTGGTGGTGTAGTTCTCCCACCAAGCAGCAGCTGGTCCATCTAGCTGGTGGGCGGCAAACCTCACCTTCTCAGCATCATTGCATCCTGTTGTGGCCAGCTCCCTTCCTATCTTGCGGAGCCAGTCAACTGCGACGATCGGCTCTGTGCTGCTAGAGAACACGGGTGGGTTCAGCCTCAGAAAACAGGTAAGACTGTCAACTGGGGGTGGCGGCGGTGGGTTGTTGTTGTTGTTGTTCTGGTTCTGAATGAGCATCTGCATAAGAGCATTCTGTTGGTGGATCAACTGGGTGAGCTCCGGCGGAAAGTTGAATCCGGGGTCACGTCGCGGAGGCATCTGATGGGTTTAGAGTTGATGAGAAGTTAGATTAGAATAAGGGTCTAATGAGTAAAATCACACTACCCATATGCACATGATAGCAATAAAACTTCAAATCACTCCAATTCAATTCCAACCAAAGAGGTTCACATGAACAATCGAGCCTAAGTTAAGCCATGTCACACGATTTGACAAGGTCTCACAAATAAATAAATCTAATCGTATAACGAAATCGAGTTCCTAAACTCTCATGGTGGTATAAAATCTAACTCTCATCGGATGAGGACCAGTCAACCATGTTGGCATCAGGTGTCCTTGCATCACTTTCTATGTCGTCATCCCCAAGCTCATCATCCTAGTCCTTGTCCTGGCTGATGTAATCTCCATAAGAGTGATCCTCCTCGATGTTTTCTCCCTCGTCCAGCTTCTCCTTGGCCTCCTCAAGCTCGAGCTTCAGGTCATCGATCTTCTCCTGCAGTGCGTTCAGCTCTCCCTCATGCTCGATGCGAGCGTCCTGGAGCTCCTCCTCGAGCTCGTCCTTGTGGGTCATGAGGTTCTTGATGACGATCATGTTGTCGGTCAAAATGTGCTCCTCCATGTCCTGGATATGGGATGCTATCGTCTCGTCCTCCAGGGTAAGCACCATGTCACCATTCGTGTGGCGGCACCCATACATCACGAAGGAGGTCTTCTTTAGGTCCTCGTCATACTCCTCTCGAATGCGTCCGAGAGCAATGTGAGCAGCGATGCCCCTGCCCAAGCCCCATGTTGCAGTATCCAGATGGAAATCAATGGGCTTGGTGCAGTTTCTGAGGATGCGTCCGGGGATATGGGCATCGATCCTCCAACGCGTCTCCTCGGGCAGGGTGGCTGTGAAGGTTCCCGTGAATGTGGGAAGCCCAATCTTCAGGTGCTTCACGATCTTCACCAGCTGCCGTCCAAAGGGCATGGTCTCATCGGGCTGCTCGAACTCAACAATGGCGGACGACATCTACATTTTGAAAGAGATAAGAAATTAGTACTGAAGCAGAGAAAGTACGAGACCAAAGGATATATAGGGAAGATGAAAAATATAGTTTTTATCCTATGGCTTTTCCATTTTCTAGGGGTCGCATCCTACAGTCAACGTGTGCTCTGATACCATCTTGTAGCGACCCGACCTGGTAAGAGTCGGTGTCTCTGTGCTTACCGTGCTAGTCCCTGGATCGACTTGCTAGCACACACAGTACTCGATGAAATAACAGAAATAACACACATTCTAGATGGTATCAGAAATAACACACATCAATTCCTACCCTGCAGTCCTACCGCAAAGAACTTAGTGCATAATAAAAACATAGGTAATGAAACATGATCAAGATGCAACTTGCCTTGGTACTGCTGGTTGAATTCTAAAGACTCATAACATTCTGCTTCACACTCCGGGCAATCTATCGCAAAGAAGGTAAACAAACATAAGCAAACATTTCTGAGAACCAAGAAGAACATGCAAAGCAAGAAGTCTCGGAAAAACCAAATGAACACACAACACACTAAGCTATCACAAACATATTCTAAGTGCAGAACAACATAGGCCTATGGTTCAAAAAGTGATGTGAACTATAGTGCATACAATGCATACTAGTAAAAATATTAATGGGCAGATTCTAGTGTGTGAAAATTATTGTGACAAAGGTCCAGGTGATAGGGTTTGGCTACGGTGACATAATGGAAAAAGAATCATCTTAATCAGAGCTACGGTTTGGGAGATATGGCCATTTGAAGTTCGAATTTGAATCTGAATAAATTCAAATTTGAATCGGACAAAAGTTTGCAAAAATGATACCAATCGACAGATCTAAACATGACGAAGAATTTTCCGCTGATTTCATCGAGTTTGGATCTACGGTTAAAAAGTTATGGCTAGTCTAAGATCAGGGACTAATCTGTGATAAAAGGGACTAAACAGTGAAGAAAAACTATCGCAAACAGGTCCCTGGCACGTGGCAGATTCCTACTGGCGAAAGGTGTTTGCCGCATAGCTTATACAGCGAACGCTCGGACCTTAAGCAAAACAGCGGCGGCGGCTAACTTAAACAAAAACCGATCGGTTTTAAAAATAAAACCCGCGATTAACCGCGTACCGGTTCGACTAAAAACGGCTAAGCTAATCTAATTTGGGCCATTGATCTTCGATCTAACGAACAAGAGGAGGTGCGGCGGCTTATAGCGAGCCGGCGATGTCGGCAACGAGCAGAGGATGGCGGCGCGGCGTCGGGCGGTGGCGGGGCAGCGGCTACGACGGTCCTCGGCGTCAGGAAAGAAGACGGGGAGGTGCGGCGCGTCGAGGGCGTCGCGAAGGTGGTGCCGGTGTGCGCCGGCGGCGTCTGGACGGGGCGGGGCGAAGACGGCGGGGCCCGGTGCTCCGGCGGCTCCGGCGTCGACGATGCGGCGGCTCCGACAGGACCTAGGGGCAAAATCGTGTCAAACGAATGTGCCTTGGCGAGCTAAGAAAATTTACAGAAAATTGAGGGTCGGAGTGGTCTACGGGCGACGAAATGCTCTGGTGAGTGGCGCGGCTCCGGCGAGATGCGAACGACAACGGCGGCTGCTATGGCGCATGTGAAGAAGATGGCGGGGTTGGAAGAGGGGGTCTAGGGGCTTTTATAGGCGAGGGCAGAGGGCTCGGGGTCGACGGATAAGGCCTCATCCGCGAGAGAGCCGAGCGGCGGTTGCGGGAGCGCGGTGAGGATGTTTATCCCGTGCGGTGCGGGAGGTTGGGGACGGGCTGACGGGCGGGGCCCGCCTGGCAGCGGCAGCGAGAGGAGGCAAGCGAGAGCGAGCGCAGGACGGTCGACCGGGCGGGAGGCTTCGGGCGCTGGGCGCTGGCCGTGGGCCAAATGGCCAGTTGGGGCGGTCGGGCGCTCCTGGGCCGAACCCAGTTTCGGTCCAGGCTGCGGTGAGTGCGTGTGTGTGTGTGTGTGTGTTTTTAACCGAAGACTAAAGTGGCCCTAAATAATTCAAATGAATTCCTAAAAACACCAAGTAAATTCCTAAATTCATTTCTGAATATATAAAACACAATGAACATTACATAACGCACCGAACATTTCGAAAATATTTTCCTAATGCATTTAATGCACTTTTGCAAATGTAATAAATACCAATAAACTCCAAAACTTCAAATAATATTCAAAAGAAATTTCCCACTCTTTTATAAATTTGAGGAAGTTATCTTATCCCCTCTCATTTGTTCTTCTTGAGTGGAAAAATATTATTTGAATATTTCAAAAACTCCAAAATGCAAAGAAATATGATATGCATTGAATGATTCGATTAACATCAAATTTTAATAAAAGTTGGGATGTTACACCTCACTTGCTACTTGCTCGATTAGTTTTGTCCCTAGCATCAGTAGGTTTTGTCCTTGGTTTTTTCTCTGCAAAACAGCCAAATCAACAATCCAATTGCAAGTTAGTTTCACCATAGTCAGAGGGTCATTGACCAATTTATCGCGAAAGGTTATATCATTTCGACATTTCCAAATAGCCCACAGAACTGCAGAAGTTCCAACTAGCACTAGTTTTCTTTCTTCTAGATTAAATTTCTTGATCCATGCTCCCAGACAATCATCAACCCTAAGCGGAGCTGTTTTCAAAAGGGATAATTAGATTTATGCCCCTAGTTGTGTCCCACTCGTCTGTTTTACCCCTAATTCCCGAAAGTCACCGGTTCTGTCCAAATCACTTTGCTCCTCTTATGCTTTTGCCCTTTGACCGTTTGACCGTCAGTTTGAAAACTTCATAACTAATTCATACTAAATCAGAAAAATGCAAATAAGATACCAAAATGTTCAGAAAAACATCACCTATATGTTAGTGTCATTTGCATTCATGAAAAAAGTGTTGGAAAGTGCCCATCCGAGTTTTAGCTCTTATGCTACCACCATGAATAGTAAAATCTAAAAAAGTTCAAAAAAATTCAAAAATAATTTGGTGGCAAAGAATGACAAATGTTTTAAGTGCCTGCCAAGTTTCATTAGGGAATAACATTCGTGGGTGCCGCGGCAAAAAAACAATCAGCACTCCAAAATAGATTATTTTTTGCCACGACTTCCACGAATGTCGTTCCCTATTGAAACTTGGCAAGCACTTACAACACTTCTCGTTCTTTGCCACCATATTTTTTTAGTTCTTTGAATTTTTTTAGAGATTACTATTCATGGTGGTATCAAAAGAGCTAAAACTCGGATGTGCACTTTCCAACACTTTTTTCATGAATGCAAATGACACTGACATATAGGTGATGTTTTTCTGAACATTTTGGTATATTATTTGCATTTTTTGATTTTGTATGAATTAGTTATGAAGTTTTCAAACTGGCGGTCAAACGGTCAAAGGGCAAAAGCATAAGAGGATCAAAGTGACTTGGACGGAACCGGTGACTTTTGGGAATTAGGGGTAAAACAGACGAGTGGGACACAACTAGGGGCATAAATCTAATTATCCCTTTTCAGAATGAAAGAGCATTTCATCAAACTCCACAACAACCTAGCAACGGAGCAAGAGAAAAACAGATGATCTATAGTTTCATTTTGAACATAGTACACACATCTCTGATTCCCTTTCCATCCTCTTTTTGCTAGATTATCTCTGGTCAGTGATACGTCCATTTTGCATCATGCTTTTATACAGATATTTATTGCATTATGGGTTGTTATTACACATTATGTCACAATACTTATGTCTTTTCTCTCTTATTTTAAAAGGTTTACATGAAGAGGGAGAATGTCGGCAGCTGTATTCTGGGCTGGAAAAGGAGCAAATATTAGAGACCTATTCTGCACAACTCCAAAAGTCATGAAACTCCACGGAAGTCAGTTTTGGAATATATTAAAAATATTGGGCGAAGAAAGCACCAGAGAGGGGCCACCCACCGTCCACGAGGGTGGAGGGCGCGCCCCTTGCCTCGTGGGCCACCTGGCAGCCCCCTGATGCCCATCTTCTGGTATAAGGTGTCTTTTGCCCTGGAAAAAATAAGAAGGAAGCTTTCGGGACAAAGCGCCGCTGTCTCGAGGCGGAACCTTGGCAGAACCAATCTAGGGCTCTGGCGGAGCTGTTCTGCCGGGGAAACATCCCCCTGGGAGGGGGAAATCATCAACATCGTCATCACCATCAGTCCTCTCATTGGGAGGGGGTCAATCTCCATCAACATCTTCACCAGCACCATCTCCTCTCAAACCCTAGTTTATCTCTTGTATCCGATCTTTGTCTCAAAACCTCAGATTGGTACATGTGGGTTGCTAGTGGTGTTGATTACTCCTTGTAGTTGATGCTAGTTGGTTTATTCGGTGGAAGATCATATGTTCAGATCCTTTATGCACATTAATACCCCTCTGATTATGAAGATGAATATGATTTGTGAGTAGTTACGTTTGTTCCTGAGGACATGGGAGAAGTCTTGTTATAAGTAGTCATGTGAATTTGGTATTCGTTCGATATTTTGATGAGATATATGTTGTCTTTCCTCTAGTGGTGTTATGTGAACGTCGGCTACATGACACTTCACCATTGTTTGGGCCTACGGGAAGGCATTGGGAAGTAATAAGTAGATGATGGGTTGCTAGAGTGACAGAAGCTTAAACCCTAGTTTCTGTGTTGCTTTGTAAGGGGCTGATTTGGATCCATACGTTTAATGCTATGGTTAGGTTTACCTTAATTCTTGTTTCGTAGTTGCGGATGCTTGCGAGAGGGGTTAATCGTAAGTGGGATGCTTGTCCAAGGAAGGGCAGTACCCAAGCACCGGTCCACCCACATATCAAATTATCAAAGTAACGAACGCGAATCATATGAGCCTGATGAAAACTAGCTTGACGATAATTCCCATGTGTCCTTGGGAGCGCATTCCTTTATATAAGAGTTTGTCCAGGCTTGTCCTTTGATACAAAAGGGATTGGGCCACCTTGCTGCACCTTATTTACTTTTGTTACTTTTTACTCGTTATGAATTACTTTATCACAAAACTATCTATTACCGATAATTTCAGTGCTTGCAGAGAATACCTTACTAAAAACCGCTTGTCATTTCCTTCTGCTCCTCGTTGGGTTCGACACTCTTACTTATCAAAAGGACTACGATAGATCCCCTATACTTGTGGGTCATCAAGACTCTTTTCTGGCGCTGTTGCCGGGGAGTGAAGCGCCTTTGGTAGGTGGAATTTGGTAAGGAAAAATTTATATAGTGTGCTGAAATTTACTGTCACTTGTTACTATGGAAAATAATCCTTTGAGGGGCTTGTTCGGGGTATCTTCACCCCGACCAGTAGAGCAAAGAGTTGCTCCTCAACCTACTGAACCTACTGAAAATGTTTACTTTGAAATTCCTTCGGGTATGATAGAGAAACTGCTAGCTAATCCTTTTACAGGAGATGGAACATTACATCCCGATATGCACCTAATCTATGTCGATGAAGTTTGTGGATTATTTAAGCTTGCAGGTATGCCCAAGGATGTTATCAAGAAGAAGCTCTTCCCTTAATCTTTGAAGGGAAAGGCATTGACATGGTTTAGGCTATGTGATGATATTGGATAATGGAACTACAACCGATTGAAATTGGAATTTCATCAGAAGTTTTATCATATGCATCTGGTTCATCGTGATCGTAATTATATATATAATTTTTGGCCTAGCGAAGGAGAAAGTATCGCTCAAGCTTGGGGTAGGATTAAGTCAATGTTATATTCATGCCCCAATCATGAGCTCTCAAGAGAAATTATTATTCAAAAACTTTATGCTCGGCTTTCTCTCAATAATCGCTCCATGCTCGATACTTCTTGTACTGGTTCTTTTATGATGAAGACTATTGAATTCAAATGGGATTTATTGGAAAGAATTAAATGCAACTCTGAAGATTGGCAACTTGACGAAGGTAAGGGGTCAGGTATAACACCTAAGTTTGATTGTGTTAAATGTTTTATGGATACCGATGCTTTTCGTGAATTTAGCACTAAATATGGACTTGACTCTGAGATAGTAGCTTCTTTCTGTGAATCATTTGCTACTCATGTTGATCTCCCTAAGGATAAGTGGTTTAAATATCATCCTCCCATTGAAGTAAAAGTAGTTGAACCTATTAAAGTTGAAGAAAAGACTATCACTTATAATGTTGATCCTATTGTTCCTACCGCTTATATTGAGAAACCACCTTTCCCTGTTAGAATAAAGGATCATGCTAAAGCTTCAACTATGGTTCGTAAGAGTAATGCTAGAACACCTACACCCCCTGAGCAAATTAAAGTTGAACCTAGTATTATTATGGTTAAAGATCTCTTGGTCGATAATATTGATGGGCATGTTATTTACTTCTGTGATGAAGCTGCTAGAATTGCTAGACCAGATACTAAAAATAAACATAGGCCCGTTGTAGGCATGCCTGTTGTTTCTGTTAAAATAGGAGATCACTGTTATCATGGCTTATGTGATACGGGTGCTAGTGCTAGTGCAATACCTCATTCCTTATACGAAGAAATTATGCATGATATTGCACCTGCTGAGATAGAAGATATTGATGTTACAATTAAGCTTGCCAATAGAGATACTATTTCACCAATTGGGATTGTTAGAGATGTTAAAGTCTTGTGTGGGAAAGTTAAATATCCTACTGATTTTCTTGTTCTTGGTTCCCCACAAGATGACTTTTGTCCCATTATATTTGGTAGACCCTTCTTGAATACTGTTAATGCTAGGATAGACTGCAAAAAGGATATTGTTACTGTTGGTTTAGGGGATATGTCTCATGATTTTAATTTTGCTAAATTTCATAGACAACCCCATGATAAAGAATTGCCTAGTAAAGATGAAATTATTGGTCTTGCTTCTATTGCCGTGCCTCCTAATGATCCTTTAGAACAATGTTTGCTAGACCATGAAAATGATATATTTTGAAACACAACTTGCCTGTTGAAATTCTAGGGGATCCTCCTCCACCCAAGGGTGATCCCGTGTTTGAGCTTAAACCATTACTTGATACTCTTAAATATGCTTAGCTTGATGAAAAGAGGATATGTCCTGTTATTATTAGTGCTAACCTTTCAGAGCAGGAAGAAGAGAAATTGTTGAAAACTCTGAAGAAACACAGTGCTGCTATTGGATATACTCTTGATGATCTTAAGGGCATTAGTCCCACTCTATGCCAGCACAAAATAAAATTGGAGAAAGACGCTAAACCAGTTGTTGATCACCAACGACGGTTAAATCCTAAGATGAAAGAAGTGGTAAGAAAAATAAATACTAAAGCTTCTGGACGCAGGTATAATATATCATGTTGCTGATAGTCAGTGGGTAAGTCATGTCCATTGTGTCCCTAAGAAGGGAGGTATTACTGTTGTTCCTAATGATAAAGATGAATTGATCCCACAAAGAATTGTTACAGGTTATAGAATGGTAATTGACTTCCGCAAATTAAATAAAGCTACTAAAAAGGATCATTACCCTTTACCTTTTATTGATCAAATGCTAGAAAGATTATCCAAACATACACATTTCTGCTTTCTAGACGGTTATTCTGGTTTCTCTCAAATACCTGTGTCAAAAGAGGATCAGGAAAGGACCACTTTTACTTGCCCTTTCGGTACCTTTGCTTATAGATGTATGCTTTTTGATTTATGTAATGCACCTTCTACCTTTCAAAGATGTATGACTGCTATATTCTCTGACTTTTGTGAAAAGATTGTTAAGGTTTTCATGGATGATTGCTCCGTGTATGGAACTTCTTTTGATGATTGCTTAAGCAACCTTGATCGAGTTTTGCAGAGATGTGAAGAAACTAATCTTGTATTGAATTGGGAGAAGTGCCACTTTATGGTTAATGAAGGTATTGTCTTGGGGCATAAAATTTCTGAAAGAGGTATTGAAGTTGATAAAGCTAAAGTTAATGCTATTGAAAAGATACCGTGTCCTAAGGACATTAAAGGTATAAGAAGTTTCCTTGGTCATGCCGGTTTTTATAGGAGGTTCATTAAAGACTTCTCAAAAATTTCTAGGCCTCTGACTAATCTTTTACAAAAATATGTTCCTTTTGTCTATGATGATGATTATCTAGAAGCATTTGAAATACTTAAGAAAGCCTTGATTTTTGCACCTATTGTTCAGCTACCTGATTGGAATTTACCCTTTGAAATTATGTGTGATGCTAGTGATTATGCTGTAGGTGTTGTTCTAGGGCAAAGAGTTGATAAGAAATTAAAGGTTATCCAATATGCTAGTAAAACTCTAGACAGTGCCCAAAGAAATTATGCTACTACTGAAAAAGAATTTTTAGCAGTTGTATTTGCTTGTGATAAGTTCAAACCTTATATTGTTGATTCCAAAGTAACTGTTCACACTGATCATGTTGCTATTAAATATCTTATGGAAAAGAAAGATGCTAAACCTAGACTTATTAGATGGGTTCTCTTGCTACAAGAATTTGATTTGCATATTATTGATAGAAAGGGAGCTGAGAACCCCGTTGCAGACAACTTATCTAGGTTAGAGAATGTTCCTGATGACCCACTACCTATTGATGATAGCTTTCCTGATGAACAATTAGCTGTCATAAATGCCTCTCGTACTGCTCCATGGTATGCTGATTATGCTAATTACATTGTTGCTAAATTTATACCACCTAGTTTCACATACCAGCAAAAGAAAAACGTTTGTCTATGATTTAAGACATTACTTCTGGGATGACCCACACCTTTATAAAGAAGGAGTAGATGGTTTTATTAGACGTTTTGTACCTGAGCATGAACAGGAACAGATCCTACGCAAGTGTCACTCTGAGGCCTATGGAGGACACCACGCTGGAGATAGAACTGCACATAAGGTATTGCAATCCGGGTTTTATTGGCCTACTCTTTTCAAAGATGCCCGTAAGTTTGTATTGTCTTGTGATGAATGTCAAAGAATTGGTAATATTAGTAGACGTCAAGAAATGCCTATGAACTATTCACTTGTTATTGAACCATTTGATGTTTGGGGCTTTCATTATATGGGATCGTTTCCTTCCTCTAACGGGTACACACATTTTTTAGTTGTTGTTGATTACGTTACTAAGTGGGTAGAAGCTATCCCAACTAGTAGTGCTGATCATAACACCTCTATTAAGATGCTTAAAGAAGTTATTTTTCCGAGGTTTGGAGTCTCTAGATACTTAATGACTGATGGTGGTTCACATTTTATTCATGGTGATTTTCGCAAAATGCTTGCTAAGTATGATGTTAATCATAGAATTACATCTCCATACCACCCACAGTCTAGTGGTCAAGTAGAACTGAGTAACAGAAATATTAAATTAATTTTGCAAAAGACTGTTAATAGATCTAGGAAGAATTGGTCCAAGAAACTTGATGATGCATTATGGCCCTCTAGAACTGCATATAAAAATCCTATGGGTATGTCTCCGTATAAAATGGTTTATGGAAAAGCATATCACTTACCACTCGAACTAGAACATAAGGCATATTGGGCCATTAAAGAGCTCAATTATGATTTCAAACTTGCCGGTGAGAAGAGACTATTTGACATTAGCTTGCTTGATGAGTGGAGAACCCAGGCCTATGAGAATGCCAAGCTGTTTAAAGAAAAAGTTAAAAGATGGCATGACAAAAAGATACAAAAGTGTGAGCTTAATGTAGGCGATTATGTTTTGTTATACAACTCTCGTTTAAGATTTTTAGCAGGAAAATTCCTCTCTAAGTGGGAAGGTCCTTACGTTATCGAGGAGGTCTATCGTTCCAGTGCCATAAAAATCAACAACTTTGAAGGCACGAATCCCAAGGTGGTGAACGGTCAAAGAATCAAACATTATATCTCAGGTAATCCCATAAATGTTGAAACCAATGTTATTGATACCGTAACCCCGGAGGAGTAGATAAGGGACACTTTCCAGAACGTTTCAGACTCTGAAAAGGAATAGGTATGTGGTACGGTAAGTAAACCAACTCCAAAACAGTTCTAATAGCAATTTTTCTCTGTTTTGGAATATTTAAGAAAATAGGAAAATAAGAAGTAGTCCGAAAGGGACACGAGGCATCCACGAGGGTGGAGGGCGCGCCCCCAGCCTCGTGGGCACCTCGTGTGACCTCCGGACTCCGTTTTCTTGCACGATACTTCTTTTGGTCGGTAAAATTTCATTATATAATCTCCCGAAGGTTTTGACCACTGTACCACGACACAATCCTGTTTTTTTTGTTTCAGCTGTTTTCTGCCAGAGTTTTCAAGGTCAGGCATCATGTCGTCTCCCTCCTCCAACAATGTGTGCGATGATGCTTGGCTAATGAAGATAGATATGAAGAGAGAAGAACCTGGGGAGATCAACAAGGGTGATAGGATCAAGAAGGCCGCGGAGGATCAAGCTCCGGCAGCAGAAGAAGAAGACATCCTTCAACCTCACTACAATCTTCTTACCCCTACTGAAATTGAAGCTTTCAAGATGATTGAAATAGTTCTGGTGCAGAACAAGTATCTAACTCGTGAAAATATTCTGTTGCAAGAGCATATCACCGCACTCAAGGGCATTATTCATAAGTTGGAGCACCTCCTACATTCGATGTTAGACGACAAGCCTGCTTCATCAACAACTCCATCATCACCACCTCCGAAGAAAGAGACATAAATACATGGGTATGGGCACTCCCCTTGGCAACTGCCAAGCTTCGGGGAGGTGCCCCGGTATCGTATCACCATCACACTTCTATCTTTACCCTTTTTTTAGTTCGATCCTTTTGGTTATATCTTGATCTAGTAGAATAAAGTTTAGTATGATCTAGCTTTGAGTTTTTGTGTTGATCCTTATCTATGTAATCGAGTCCGTGAGCTATATATAATAAAGATTAGTCTTGAGTCGAGGGCTTGGTTATCTTGCTATGATCTTGAGGGAATAAAAAAAGGAGAATAAAAAGAAATAAAGATATCATATTGATCTTATGGAGAGTAATGACTTCACATATAAAGAGTATGATGAATAAAAGTTGTTGGGAGTTAACAAACATAGTTTTGGTCATCGTTGCAATTAATAGGAAGTAATAAAGAAAGAGAGGTTTTCACATATAAATATACTATCTTGGGCATCTTTTATGATTGTGAGCACTCACTAAAATATGACATGCTAAAAAGTTGATGTTGGACAAGGAAGACAACGTAATGGGTTATGTTTTCTTATATCCGAAATAAAGTATATTTTCATGGATCATCCAACATGTTGAGCTTGCCTTTCCCACTTATGCTAGTCGAATTCTTCGCACCAAGTAGAGATACTACTTGTGCTTCCTCCTTAAACCCAGTTTTGCCATGAGAGTCCACCATATCTACCTATGGATTGAGTAAGATCCTTCAAGTAAGTTGTCATTGCTGCAAGCAATAAAACTTTCTCTGTAAATATGTATGATCTATTAGTATGGAGAAAATAAGCTTTATACGAGCTTGTGATATGGAAGAAATAAAAGCGATGGACTGCATAATAAAGGTCCCTATCACAAGTGGCAATATAAAGTGACGTTCTTTTGCATTAAGATTTTGTGCATCCAACCATAAATGCACAAGACAACCTCTGCTTCCCTCTGCGAAGGGCCTATCTTTTATTTTTGTCTTATACCTTATACAAGAGTCATGGTGATATTCACCTTTCCTTTTTACACTTTATCCTTTGGCAAGCACTATGTGTTGGAAAGATCCTGATTGTTGACGTTACCCTTGAGGTAAAAGGTTGGGAGGCAAAACTATAAGCCCCTATCTTTCTCTGTGTCCGATTAAAACTTCATACCCATAAGTATCGCATGAGTGTTAGCAATTGTGAAAGACTACATGATAGTTGAGTATGTGGACTTGCTGAAAAGCTCTTATATTGACTCTTTTCGATGTTATGATAAATTGCAATTGCTTCAATGACTGAGATTATAGTTTGCTAGTTTTCCAATGAAGTTTCGGATTCATACTTTGCATTGTGAATAGATTGTTACTTTAGCATAAGAAATCATATGACAATACATCTATGTTGTTGTTCTAAGAATGATCATGATGCCCTCATGTCTGTATTTTATTTTATCGACAACTCTATCTCTAAACATGTGGACATATTTTTCGATATCGGCTTCCGCTTGAGGACAAGCAAGGTCTAAGCTTGGGGGAGTTGATACGTCCATTTTGCATCATGCTTTTATATCGATATTTATTGCATTATGGACTGACACATTATATCACAATACTTATGCCTTTTCTCTCTTATTTTACAAGGTTTACATGAAGAGGGAGAATGCCGGCAGCTGGAATTCTAGGCTGGAAAAGGAGCAAATATTAGAGACCTATTCTGCACAACTCCAAAAGTCCTGAAACTCCACGAAAGTCAGTTTTGGAATATATTAAAAATATGGCGAAGAAAGCACTAGAGGGAGGCCACCCACCGTCCACGAGGGTGGAGGGCACGCCCCACCCCCTGGGCGCGCCCCTGCCTCGTGGGCCACCTGGCAGCCCCCCAATGCCCATCTTCTGGTATAAGATGTCTTTTGCCCTGGAAAAAGTAAGAAGGAAGATTTCAGGACGAAATGCCCCCGTCTCGAGGCGGAACCAATCTAGGGCTCTGGCGGAGCTGTTCTGCCGGCGAAACATCCCTCCGGGAGGGGAAAATCGTCACCATCGTCATCACCATCAATCCTCTCATCGGGAGGGGTCAATCTCCATCAACATCTTCACCAGCACCATCTCCTCTCAAACCCTAGTTCATCTCTTGTATCCGATCTTTGTCTCAAAACCTCAGATTGGTACCTGTGAGTTGCTAGTAGTGTTGATTACTCCTTTTAGTTGATGCTAGTTGGTTTATTCGGTGGAAGATCATATGTTCAGATCCTTTATGCACATTAATACCCATCTGATTATGAACATAAATATGATTTGTGAGTAGTTACGTTTGTTCCTGAGGACATGGAAGAAGTCTTGTTATAAGTAGTCATGTGAATTTGGTATTCGTTCGATATTTTGATGAGACATATGTTGTCTTTCCTCTAGTGGTGTTATGTGAACGTCGACTACATGACACTTCACCATTGTTTGGGCCTAGGGGAAGGCATTGGGAAATAATAAGTAGATGATGGGTTGCTAGACTGACAGAAGCTTAAACCCTAGTTTATGCGTTGCTTCGTAAGGGGCTGATTTGGATCCATACGTTTAATGCTATGGTTAGGTTTACCTTAATTCTTCTTTCGTAGTTGCAGATGCTTGCGAGAGGGGTTAATCATAAGTGGGATGCTTGTCCAAGGAAGTGCAGTACCCAAGCACCGGTCCACCCACATATCAAATTATCAAAGTAACGAACGTGAATCATATGAGCATGATGAAAACTAGATTGACGATAATTCCCATGTGTCCTCGGGAGCGCTTTCATTTATATAAGAGTTTGTCCAGGCTTGTCCTTTGCTACAAAAGGGATTGGGCCACCTTGCTGCACCTTATTTACTTTTGTTACTTTTTACTCGTTACGAATTACTTTATCACAAAACTATCTGTTACCGATAATTTCAGTGCTTGCAGAGAATACCTTACTAAAAACCGCTTGTCATTTCCTTCTCCTCCTCGTTGGGTTCGACACTCTTACTTATCGAAAGGACTACGATAGATCCCCTATACTTGTGGGTCATCAGTCAGTATACTTTTTCTGGCAATGATCCAGAGAAATATCTTGATTTTTGCTGGAATTTTAACTTTCCACATAAATTTGTGTGGGAACCCAACCTTTGTTTTAACTAGTTGTTGATAAAGCGATCGCACTGAGAATTGTCTATAGGCTGTCAGCATCCATAGTGGCTGATCTTTGCCCTCATACATTCTCACTTCCTCGCATCTAGCTTTCAAACTGTCCCACAAAGTTCTTTTATCTTCAGTCAAAATCCTTCTAAACCTAAACCCTTCCCATCCCATGTTAATGGCCTGGGCCACCGAAATGTCACGGGTTAAGCTGATGAAATAAAGGCTTGGGTAGGCCTCTTTCAGAGGTTTAGATCCCACCCACCAATCTTCCCAGAATCTTGTGTTCTGCCCATCTCCCAGTTTCTTTTTTACATTTTTGTAATAAATGTCTTTAATCTGCATCAGACTCCCCCAAAAATGAGAATCACCAGTTTTCTTTTTAATTCCAAATAAACTCTTTCCTTTCACTTATTTATTCAGAAGAATTCTAACCCACATCCCATCTTCTGTCTCTAATTTCCAGAGCCATTTGACTAGTAGGGCTTTATTCATACATTCAAGATTTAAAACTCCTAGACCACCCAGGTCCTTCGGCAAACAGCATGGTTTCCAGTGGACTAGATGATATTTCTTCTTATCCTCATTTTCTTGCCAAACGAATCTGGCTCTAAAGAAGTCAGCTTTTTATCTAACCCCCACTGGCAATGGATAGAAAGACATCATATACATAGGCATATTTGTCAGGCAAGCCTGGACTAGGGTTACTCTCCCAGCCATATTCAATAGTCTCCCTTGCCAGCAAGCACTTTTTTTTTCTATTTTTTCAGTCACACTCTTCCAAAATTTATTACCCAGTCTCACATTAGTTATAGGTAGCCCCAGATATTTAAAGGGGACTTCCCCTCTTTTCCAAGTAAATATCTCCTGATATATCTCACTTTTGTCTTTGGGTTCTCCAAAAAGGAAGACCTCACACTTATGAAAATTAATACTTAGTCCAGACATTTGCTCAAATGTTGTGAGTATGAATTTAAGGTTTTTTGCACTGTCCTCATCATCTTTAAGCAAAAAAATAGTGTCATCTGCATATTGCAGCATGTTCACTCCATTGTCTCCTAATTCAGTTAACACCCCTCTCACATAGCCTGCATGTTTGGCTTTATCTAAGATTATAGCCAAAGCATCTGCAGCTATGTCAAACAACAGTGGAGACATAGAATCTCCCTGCCTCAACCCCTTATATGTTTTAAAGTAAGGCCCAACTTTAATCCCAACTTGCCCCCCTATCATGGTGTGCATAACCAAGTCACACCATCTATCAGGGAATTGTTTCATTTTCAACATTTTATACACAAATGGCAATTTTATTTTATCATATGCTTTCTCAAAGTCTACTTTAAACAAAACAACACTTTGTTTTGTGTGGTGTATAGAGTTAAGGGCTTCATGAAGTACCAGAATTCCCTCCATGATACATCTCCCTTTAATAAAGGCAGTATGTGTTGGGAGGATGACAGGCTTAATGATTTCACTTAATCTGTTCATCAGGACTTTAGTGATAATTTTGAAACTGACATTCAATAGGCAAATGGGTCTAAACTTTTAAATTTGTTTGGCATCCTCAGTTTTTGGGACCAAAGTAATAATCCCATAGTTACGTCTTGTGATATCTAATTTTCCCTCATGAAACTCATTCAGAAGTTTCATTAAATCCCACTTGACAGTCTCCCAAAAATGTTGGTAGAAGTCAACGGGTATTCCATCAGGGTCAGGGCTTTTATTCCTTTCCATCCCAAAGACCACTGCAATTGAAGCCTATATGCTAAGTCAGTAGAATAATTTCCATCAATCAAGGTCGTCTCGTGATTATTCTAGATGCACTGATTGAGGAGCACTCCAAATGGAAACAAAGTCGTGAATCTAAGCAATGGTAGTGAAGCAATAATGCTACACCTACGAAAGCTTTACGTAAGGTTACGTGATGACTAGGAAGCGATCCGACGTGGCCGCGAAAGTCCGCGCATGCGCTGAGAGAAGGCTGATTAAAGAAGAAAAAAGATAAAATATAAAGCAATACGTGCCGCTATTCACGCAAGAAAAAGCAGAAACAGAAAGGCAGACCGTTTTTCCTGATTTACCAGATCACCGCCGCCTGCTTTTGATCGCCGCCGCCTGCTTTCGATCATCTAAATTCCTAGAGGACTAGGAGGAGCCGAGGTTCAGTGTATGCATCGTTCTTCCAGCTTTTCTTGATCAAGACAATGCATAGCTTGTGTGCTTCCGCAGTTTTTTAGTTTTTGTCAAGTCATCAGCGCATGGCGGCCTCTGCTTCTTTGCCTCCGTCTGCGCTGCAGCCACTGTATCGTCCATGATCAAGTCAATGCATACCTTATGTGTTTCTGATGTGCTACTCTCGCTCTTGGGTTCTTGTTCAATCTTGGCATATTTCATCTACCTTTTATCATTTTTGGATTGGATTAACGTCTTTGCATGTACATGTCGTAACATATCCAGTATTGTTACTGATTTAGTCATCTTGTTAAGTTCAGCAGGAAGTTCACAAGTTCATGGTTAACATTCTAGCATTTAGGCCACTTTGTTACAAGTTTAGTTTTGCCTTCAAATGACTGTAATTAAAATTTTCATGATTATAGGAATGGATGATGGAACGGTTGGCGTTCAAGAATCAAGTGACATGTGTATTTCAAGCGATGACGATGGCATTAAGCAACAAAATGAAAGCAACGCGGAACTTGAACATGAACACAGTGAAGCTCAACCAGATGCTTTAGTTGCAGAACTTGAATTGGGTATGACCTTTGACACCGAGAATGAGGTGCGAGAGTACTACATCAAAGATGCTAAAGCAAAAGGCTTTGGTGTGACGAGAAGAAGCTCACATGGTGATGATGATGGGCAATTGAGGTACCTTACACTTTCTTGCTCTCGCTATGGTAAGACTCAATCAAACTCAAGGAATATGTTGAAGCCAAATCCAACAGCCGGGATAGGATGTAAAGCTAAAATTAATATTGCACGTGGTCCGGATGGGAAGCTTCATCTTTTGACGGTGATTTTGGATCATAATCACACATTGAGTCCACAAAAATCTCGGTTATTCAGATGCAATAAAAAGTTAGATTTCCATGTCAAGAGAAGGCTTGAGCTGAATGACCGCGCTGGAATACGAGTAAACAAGAATTTTAATTCATTTGTTGTGGCAGCAGATGGTCATGACAATCTGACTTTTGGTGAGAAAAATTGTCGCAATTTTCTAGAGAAAACTAGAAGGTTAAAACTTGGTAGTGGTGATGCTGAAGCGGTTCGCGCCTATTTTGTCAAAATGCAATCTCCCAATCCAAAAAAAATTAGTGTCATGGATGTTGATGATGAATCCCGACTTAGGAATGTTTTTTGGGTTGATGCCAGAAGTAGAGCAGTGTATGAGTCTTTTCATGATGTCATTACTTTTGATTCGACATATTTGATGAACAAATATGATATGCCTTTTGCTTGTTTTGTTGGTGTGAATCATCATGGCCATTCAGTGCTACTTGGGTGTGCTTTATTATCAAATGAAGATACTGCAACATTTGTCTGGTTATTGCAAGCATGGCTTACATGTATGTCAAACCGTCGACCAAAAGCAATTATAACTGATCAAGCAAAAGCAATTCTGAATGGCGTGGAAGAAGTTTTCCCAGAATCTCGATACAGATGGTGCTTGTGGCACATAATGAAAAAGATACCCGAGAAGTTGGGTGGATATGAGGAATATGATCACATAAAGGTTGCCATTAGCAACGCAGTTTATGATTCATTAACAATTACAGAGTTTGAAGTTGCTTGGATTCATATGCTTGAGAAGTATTGTCTTGGTGATAATGAATGGCTTAAAGGGCTTTATGAACATCAACACCGCTGGGTTCTAGCATTTGTGAAAGATGCCTTCTGGGCAGGTATGTCTACTACACAATGCAGTGAGAGTATGAATGCCTTCTTTGATGGATATGTTAATGCAAAAACTACATTGAAGCATTTTGTTACCCAATATGAGAATGCTCTTCGTGATAAAGTTGAGAAGGAGAATATTGTTGATTTTAATTCCTTCTATTCAACTATACCTTCTATCACACGCTTTGACATCGAGAAGCAATTTCAGTCAGCCTATACAAATTCGAAGTTCAAAGAATTTCAAGAAGAGCTAACAGACATTATGTATTGTGATCAAAAGTTAATACAAAAGGAAGGGGCAATAGTAACATATGAAATAACCGAGGATGTGTTAATTGACAAGGAAAAAGGATGGAGAAAAGATATTGTGTACCATGTATATTTCAATGAGGAAGAGTTTGAAGTTAAGTGTTCATGTCACCGCTTTGAGTTCAGAGGTATTCTCTATAGGCATATCTTATGTGTGCTCACTCACATGAAAATGAAGGAGGTTCCTCCACAAACATCCATGATCGGTGGAAAAAGAATGTGAAAAGAAAGCATAACTTTATCAGATGCACATATGGCGGCATGGAAGACACACCTGTTGCAAAACGCTTTCATAGATTGTGTCATTAGATAATGCTTTGATAGATTTTCATTTGTTCTTTGTAGTTAACAGATTTGTAATTTGAAGCAGAGTCAGGAAGGTGTTTATTTGCAAGGTGGAGCTTGTAGTAGCATACCTTAGGTATCTTTGGATCTCATCTTTTTATTTATAGTACACTTGAGAATCCATGTCATTATATGAATTTATTTGGAGCAGGGATCATTTGAGGTGGGCACTACCACTGGCAACATAAATCCAACACCGACAACTGCAATGGTTATGCCTCCAATTCTAGGAGAATATACAAGCATGGTGTTTCAAGTTCAGCAAGGATCGACTGTAATGTCAGGTCCTGTAGAATTACACTTTGATGGAACTGGAGGGCTGAACAATACGACGGGCCAGAGTTAAACATGATTTATGTAATTTGAAGATGTTGGATACAAAAAAATTCTGATGCACTTGGCAATGTAATAGTTGAAAGGCAGTCGTGCACTAGCGAGTAAACAAATTTATGTTTTATCATTTGATTTTCCCCTAAAGTACTATAACAGATACAAAATTATTATACATTTGCAATTTTCATTGATATGTGTGTGCGTGCACATTGCTGCTAGCTAACTCCCATGATTGATAGCTTCCAGTTTGTCTCTCACATGACTGAGAGCTTTCTATTCAAACTGTTTGTTTCAACCATATGCGCACACATTACAAGCATGCTGGAGATTCATGTATGTCATTTTTTTCATTTGCTTCAGGAATATATAGTGTAAGGAGGCTTCCATGTCAACCTTGTCTAAATTGACAACAACCTGATACTTTTTATTTGTCATTTTGAATAGTCAATGGTAGAACAGTGGTACATAAGGATGTATGTTTCCTTTAATCTTTCCAGAACTGAAACCTGGTATATTGATTTCATTGACACAAAGTCAGATCTTACAACAGCACCAATTCATATAACTTGAAGTACATTCTACAATCAACAAAAACTACATAAGCAATATCTATTTGGAACTTGCACATTCCAGTTTCTTATCTTCCAGTAACACACGCATAATGTGCAACCTTCTCTCTTTTGATTTGGTTAAACTGCACTTCATGTTTGTTGTCGAATTGCAGAGAGTACTAGGCTGGAGTGTCTAGCTGTCTATACTCCTGATTTTTTTCAAAACTATCACCTTTTTTGTAGAAAATTCGGAAACTATAGGACACAATGCAAAAAAATCAAAAGCATGACCCCATCGGCCTTGCGTGGGCCGAAAAAGGAGTTTTCGGCCACCTGTTGGCCGAAAAGGGGTCGTCGGCCCGCGGTTGACCGAAAACTGGCACTTCTGGGCCGAAGACATGGCGTCGGTGGTGGACCGGCCAAATCGGCCACCAGGTGACCGAAAAGGGTTGTTTTCGGCCACGCAGAGACCGAAGAGGTCTTCGGCCACCCATCGACCGAAAAGGTCTGGATAAGCCACCCGTGCCCGTCTCCTTCCTCTCGCCTCTGTTCTTCTTTCTCTCCTTTCTCTCTCTCGTACTTCTCTGTAGCTCACCACCCCACGCCGATCTCCTCCATTTGCCACCCATTTTCACATCCAAGCCACAGAATCGATAGATTGTAGCAATCCCCGACGGCCTATGGTGTTTTTTCTTGCTATGGGATAGTTTTTGATGCGTTTGGGGAGGAGGAGCCATGGTGGGGAGGAGGACATGGGGTTGGGCAGTAGGTGGTGGTGAGGAGGAGCAGCAGCTGTAGAGGAGGAGGTGCGGCTTGGGGGTGACCGGAGTTGAACCTCCGATCGTCGAGGGGGCGACGGTGTCGTTGTCCGGCGGTGCAAGTACTCCGCGAGGTGGCCGGTGCCGCTGAGTCGAAGAGAGGAGCAAGAAGCTAGGGACACACGCTTCGAAGGTATAACCATGTCGTCACAAATTTTATCTAAATTGTATAGTTTAGTTAGTGTATATAAGTCATATTGTGAATTGTAGTGTTAATATATTTGTGGAGGCATTTTAGTGCATAGTTCGTGTAGCGGGTAATATTAGTGTTCGTTGTGATTAATGAGAAGATGACAATGTCTGACAGGTGAAAATGTCTGAATCAGTAAATCTGACTGTTTACTACGGCGCTGGTAATGTTCGATATAATGAGTTGGGGGATGATCTTAGCAAGTTTAAAAATGGCGTCATGACACTAGCAGACCCGGACAGACTGGACATTAGACAGTTGAAGGACTGGTTGACAACTAGTTTCAGGCTGGATCCTCAAGTATGTCCCGTCAGTATTCATGCATTGTGGACCAAATCATGTAAAAATGTCAAGTGGGAGTTGATGCCGATAGATAGGAGCCAGCATTGGTTGTCCCTATTAAGACGTTGCCGAGACCGAAGAATCCACCCATATGCCCTTGTGCAACCTGTGGCGAAGGAGGAGAATACCGTACAACTCCACAGGGGGTATGAACCTGGCCAGGGCAGTCAAGTGGCTAACGAGATTGATTTATCCGGATCACAACCACCCGATGTGGATGCTAGCCAACCCGAGAAAGAGTCGGACTACGTGCCACACAATGTTTGTGGTCCTGATACTGGGCAGAGTAGCCAGTCGATAATATTAGCTGGTTCTGGTTTTGCTGATGGGGATGAGGAAGGGGATGGATTGGTGGAGGATCTAGATTCTGAAAATACCGAGGATGAAATGGAGGTACCGATTCCTTCTACATGGGATTAGGACATATCAATCGACCTTACAGTCAACGATGGCCATGAGACTCCATGGCAGTATAATCTTAACCAAGTCCAGATAGGGGCTATGTTTGATACAAAGAAAAAATTGAAGTATGCGGTGATAAAGTGGGCTATGTCTACACAGAGGGTTTTTCGGACACACATATCAAGTCCAACAAATTATACCATGAAATGCGTTGAAACAAGTTGTCCTGGGAAGGTGCACGGGCACGTGCCGAAGTATGACATCCACTGGGTTGTCACCAATGTCGTCCCACATAATTGTGTGAAGAAGAACCTGCTGGTGAAGCATCCGAACCTGACTTCAACTCTCATTGCGCAACTCATGTATACTGAGATAGTAGAGAAGAAAGATATGGAAGCAAAACACATCCAGACAGCAGTGAAGGTCAGATGGAATTGTGTCATTCCATATGGGAAGGCTTGGAGGGCTAAGCAGAAGGCTATGGAGGAAAGGTTTGGGACGTTCTTCGACTCATATGATAATGTTGTCCATCTCCTTGACATACTGAAGGAGAGAAATCCCAGCACGTATGTGAACGTACAACACACGAGGTTGCCGAGTATACCAGATTTCAAGGTGTTGAAACGAGTATTCTTCTCTTTCGCTATGTGCATCGAAGCTTTCCGGCATTGTCCTCCTGTTATGTTTCTGGATGGTACATTCCTGACCGGTCAGTACAGAGGGCAAATCCTGACTGTTATCGATGTGGATGGGAACAATCAAATCATCCCACTTGCCATGGCATTTGTGGAGGGTGAGAACTTTCCTAGCTGGGTATGGTTCTTCCGGCAAGTGAAAATTGCCATCGTGCAGGACCGACCAAATGTGTGTGTCATTCATGACAGACATGCTGGTATATTGAAAGCCGTGAAGACACTTAGTAGTCCAACAGCTGACGAACCAACACCTTGGAGGGACTTGCAGAGCCGGTGGTGCATGCGCCATCTTGGGGCAAATTTTTTCTCATAGTTCAAGAACAAGCGGTTGATGAACTTGTTCAAAAAATTATGCAAGCGGAACCAGCAGCGCAAATACGGATTTATTTGGTCAAAACTAGATGAGTTTACTAACAAGCAGGTTCATGCGAGGAAGAAAATGGAACAAGATCAGGTTAAATTAGCAGCACTCGTTGCGGAGCTAGAGGAGCCAGTGGGTCCCTGTGACTTGCCAGGAATTGACCCTCCTAATACTAAGAGAAAGAAGGGGAGGGCAATAAAGAATTTTTTTGAGTGGATAGAGAAAGAGCCTCCTGTGAATTGGTCTTTGCTGCATGACATCCATGGAGCTAGGTATGGCCAGATGACAACCAATCTTGCAGAGGTTTATAACTTTGTACTTAGAGGGAATAGAGCATTGCCACTTACAACTATTGTGGAGGTCGTATTCCATGGCACTTTGAGATATTTCAGAGAAAGACATGAGTTAGCAAGGAAGCATATTGCAGATAATCAAAACACACCTTATTGTAGTCGTGTCATGGAGTACATGGCAAAGAAGATAGAGAAAGCAAAGAAGCACACTGTCAGACTGATAGGTAATCAGGAAAGGAGGTATGAGGTTCAGCTTCCTACCGATGGTTTTGGTTCTGGAAATGAGGTGAACACGAATGAGGTAAAAATTGGAACAGAATTTTATCCAACGTGTGAGTGCACATGCAACAAACCTAAGTTGTTGCACCTACCTTGCTCACATGTGTTGGCTGCCTGTGGCCAGGTTGAGTTGGACGCTATGTCCTTCGTGTCGCCATACTATTTAAAAGAGGCGGTACTCAACACATGGACAGGTGAGATGACAGGGTTTGGAGTCGTCGGCAATTTCAACAAGGTAAACGACAGTGAGAGAGTATACATCCCAGATCCAGGACTTCGCCGAACAAGTAGGGGCAGATGAAAGGCCCGTCGCATCCGAAATGATATGGACCAATCTGAAGCTGGTGGAGCAACCAGACAATGTTTGTTATGTGCAGCTTATGGGCATGGGATGAAATATTGTGCCGACCTGAACAAAGATGGTGCTTCCACATCGACGACTGCGACAACAGGAGCAAGAGGCGGACGTGGTCGTGGCAATCGAGGCCGAAGAGGCGAACGAGGAAGAAATAACTCACAAGCTATATAATGTGTCGTACTATGTTATAATTTGTAATATGTCAGGACTATGTTTAAATTTTTAATATGTTAGGACTATGTTTTAATTTGTAATATGTCAGGACTATGTTTTAATTTATAATATGTCTGGACTATGTTTTTAATTTGTAATATGTCTGGACTATGTTTTAATTTGTAATATGTCAGGACTATGTTTTAATTTGTAATATGTCAGGACTATGTTTTAATTTGTAATATGTCAGGACTATGTTTTAATTTGTAATATGTCTGGACCTGAGATTTGTTGTTTGAATTGCAGATATGTCTTCATATGCGTTGCTTAATGGTAACATCGATAGAAAGCACCGGGGTGCCCTTATGGAAGCGGGCAAGAACTTAGACGTGTTGGTCACTCGCACCCCAAAGTCTAACTGGATGATACACGCTTCATGGGTTGATAGGTATGTGTGCATATAATGGAATCCATATAATGACTTACTATGTTTGACATACTTTTCATAGTCGGTAACAGTATGCTACAATCTCTTTATTGTGTAGGTTAAGTTGGGCTGGACTTCTACCCTTAAGACGGCTAATTGAGGGTACATTGGATGAGTGGGTTGATGGTCCGGACTTAGATGAGGCAGGTGAACCATTGCAGTTACGCAAGAGGCAAGTGAAACGTTCTCTTACGACAAGTCACTCCTTACCTGCTTAGTAGATAGATGGAGACCAGAGACACATACGTTTCACTTTCCCTGGGGAGAGATGGCGCCTACTTTATAGGATGTGTCTTACTTGTTGGGATTACCTCTGGTCGGTGCTGCCATAAGTCCTTTAGAGGCAGAATCTGGTTGGCAAGCATTGATGCAGACCCGTTTTTTGGCTGCGGTGCCAACTGCTACGGCCATAAACAATGATCCTCACGGGCCTCTTTTTAGATGGTTGTGCCAGTTTCAGGTAACCTTCACGGCCACTTAAACAAATGTTGTTTTCTTAGTTACCCGATGTTCATACAATCATTACGTTTCTATGTAGATTGTCTCGTTAGGATATCCCGATGTTCAGTTGTCAGAGGCACAGATTGACCGGTCCCTAGAGGCATATATTCTTTAGCTGTTCGGCAAGACGATGTTTACGGAGAACCACATGACCACTGTCGATGCACGACTCATTGATATTAAGATAGAACATAATGCCCTACAATAAGACAGTACAAACTAATAATGCAAGTACATCTGAATTAAACGGTAGAACTGGAATACAGCTTACATACTACATGAAGTCATCATCGTCATCCTCCGTTGATGCAGCCCTCTTGCCCTTCGACGATGTGGTCCTCTTGCCCTCCGTCGATGCAGAACTCTTTCCCTTCGTCGATGCAGAACTCTTGCCCTTCGTGGATGCAGAACTCTTGCCCTTGGACGATGCAGAACTCTTGCCCTTTGACGATGCAGAACCCGGAAGCGGTGGCATGAAGATATCATCTTCGTCCTCGCTCTCCTCAGTCCATAAAAATGGATTCTTTTCTGCAATCCTTCTAAAAGTATCACTCTTCGGCTCCACTACCTTCTTCCACCTTTCATGCAACCTAAGTTCTTTACGTACCTCCTCATAGGTCCTTTCAGGCCACCCAAACCTACGTAATTCATGAGCCAACTCATTCATTATGGTGTCACTACCGGTGAGTTCGTCCCATGGAACTATCCTATTTCCATCCTGAAATCAGTGGCTAGCCTCAGTAGACATCTGCTCATCCCAGGGTGAAAACTACGATCGAAAGGATAATGGGACATCTCGACTACACTACACTGGACTGCTTATCCATCTCCGTGTGAAGGGGGTTTTATAGGTAGAGAGAAGAAAATGGCGGGAAAGAACGACTGCGGTATGGCGGGAAAGTGTTGGCGGAAACGGGTGGCGGGAAGAAATGGCGGGAAGAGGTTGGCGGGAACATACGGAGGAAAAGAGTTGGCGGAAAAATATTGAGGGGAAAGGGTTGCGCGAAAATATTTTTTTCAATGTCTAAGATGGCAATGGTTGCACAATATTTATAAGTCAAAATTAAATAAAAAACTTTTCGGCCTAACGTAAGCCGAAGGGGGGAGCCATGCAACTTCGTCCAACAATTAACGTAAAAAGGTGGGCCCAAGGGACTTTTTGGCCTACTGCTGACCGAAAAGGACTTTTCGGCCTACTGCTGACCAAAAAGCTCTTTTCGGCCAGGTACACACCTCTTCGGCCAAGGCACGGCCGAAAAGCTCTTTTCGGCCAACAGGTGGCTGAAAACTCCCTTTTCGGCCACGCGAGGCCGACGGGGTCATACTTTTGATTTTTTTTTGCATTGTGTCCTATAGTTTCCGAATTTACTACAAAAAACGTGATAGTTCTAGAAAAAAAATTATACTCCTCTCCCTGCAAAACTGAACGAAATTCAGAACAAGAGGTGGCAGAACTGCTAAGCTATCGTGTTCATTCTTGTAGCTCGTCGATCTGGTCCAGCTGGGCGGGGTTGAGAACATCCAGCTCGCCCCACTGCACGCTCAGGAGATCAGCTGGGAGGGGATGAGATTATCCAGGCCGCCACACCAAGAGAGAGTACGCCGCGCTAGGGTGGACCACAGCGCCGCCTCGCCGCCTCGGAGGAGCCGGCCTTGACGCTGCTGACGATGAGTACATCACCTCCCCGCATCGCACGAGCCAGCAATGGCGCATCCAACGAGGAGGCCGCTGCAGGGGTTGCCGCTCGCCCGGCCGATCTGTGCGAGTCCGTCGTCGCCTGGGCGTTGGGCCGCCGCTCGCCGGCCGATCTGTGCGAGTCGGCCGTCGCCGGGTGGTTGGGAGAGAAGAAAGGGATGGGATTACTTCTTCTTCCCACCGCGAGTTTTTCTCGTTCTCGCGCGGCCTCATTTCTTTTTTCGTTTCCTTCTTTCTCGCGCGGGCTCGCGGCCACGTCGGATCGCTTCCTAGTCATCACGTAACCTTACGTAAAGCTTTCGTAGGTGTAGCATTATTGAAAAATGTCATTGCAAGTTTGCAACCACCGCCAACCAGAAGCTAGCCCAAACCCCATCCCCAACCACTGTAATAAAAAATGTCATTGCAACCACCGCCAGCGGTTACGAAGCGCCCTCCCAAAGAGTTTCAAATCAAGCACGTCGAGCTCTCCGAGCTCCCTTGGGCAACAAACAACCTCCTAATTTACGAGGGAGTGACCCCTAGTCCCGTTCTCGCCATCATCACCACTACTTATGAATACACAATGCAACTTATTAATCTTTTTTATCCCCCATTTAAGGTGGGGGAAGATCATCATGTGGTACACCCGAATGGCAGACAATACAGATTTGGCCGAGAGCAACTCTGCCAGCACTAGTGTACAAGTTACCTCTCCAACCCTCGAGCCTCGAGCCCCTTCATCAATAAATGGTTGCATATCCACCCTACATAATTTTCTGAAGTCAAAGGGTAGCCCCAAATACTTACACGGGCAGGAGCCAGCCTTGGTGGGAAGACGATGCAAAACTGCTACAGTTTCACTTTCGGGGGTTCACAGGTTGCATATTCTTTCTGCTGAATATATTGTCCTCATTTCTCCATTAGTTCGGAAATTTCAATGAATTAGATGGAGCCTGAATTCAATAATATCGTATCAAAGCTAAGAGGTCTCACATCTAAGGACTAAAAGAATTTAGACCCGATAAGCAGTGTTGAAGTATATTGTCTGTCTCTTTCCATCAGTTTGGACTTTTGGATGAATTGGCTGAAACACAAATTCAATACTTTGGAACAAAAGAACAGTAAAATGTAGAACTGAAATATCCTCACTTCCAATTCACACGAACTCGCATGTGAACTTTGTAGCAATGTTAAGAGGCGGAAAGTGCATGCAAGACACCAATAGGAAGAGATTCATGAGGTCCAACCTCTTGCTAGCTAGGAATCATTTCAAATTCCCCCACCAAAAAAAGAGGAATCATTTCAAATTGAGGTCTAAGAAACCAATTCATAAAACTTCCGATGTTCACATTGCTTTGATGCAAAGGGCCTCCATGGGGAAAAAAATCATATGAACTGCAGTTATGAAAATCCTTTGATAAAAAAGGGCTCTTACTCATTAACTTGAAAGATTTGATAAATATATGCTTTGCATTCGCAAAATGTGACAAATCTTGAAAAGTAAGTAAAAAATAGCACAGAAGTATCCGGAATGGAGATTGCATTAGCTAACATTTGGTACAACAAAATAGTACAATTGAAGTGGAAAGAGCGGCTGGTGACTCATATAGTTTGTGCCATGCAGACAAAAGAAAAGATCTCGAATTGCCAGAGCTGTGCATCTACAGTTGTTATGAATTCCGTCATCATTCCATTCACAGAATACCGCTAACCTCCCAGTTGTCGTTGTCCTCGTCGCGGCGGGTTCTCACAGCCTCTGAGTCTCCCTCATCTTCTGGGAACCTACGATCATCCATCATACGCCTGCAAAAAAAAAATGACATGTACATATAAGCTTTAGTAAAGGAGAGTTTTCAATAAAAAAAATGACATGTCAATGAGGTTTGATCATCCCAATAAAAAAACATTTGTGAGCGGTAATGCCCTGTCAGAAAATTGAAGATTGCTGTATCAACACGGGTCATTGAATCTGAATTTTCATTTCATGGTACTGTGGTTTCCCAACGATATCCAGTCATGCCATATGGATTTGGCCATATCAAACAACCAACAAAACTGTGCTCCTACCACCACCGCAGGCAGCGGCTCAATCAACTTTGCTAACTTATTTCTACAAATTTCTATCACACTTCGTACGAGTACAAGCTCGTGCTGTACTTATTTGGCATCACCACAAACACTGTCTGTCTGTACACTTCATTATAACACCAATGAAATTCTAAATCAATCAAAAATCCTGCAGAATTCGTGTCACATTTCTGTTCCACTTCCAACATCCAAGAAATGGCCCCTTCCACCGTCGGACATGAGACTAAGCTCGGACGTCTCAGATTCTCAAGTCTTCCTACAGCATCGAGGAAAGGCAGCGTCAAGTGTAGCGAGGTTTACCTGCGGCGGTTGCGGCGGCCGGCCTCGCGGGCCTTGCGGATCTTCTTGTCCTTGGTGTTCTCATGCCGCCGGCGGCGCTTGATCTCCTGGAGCAGGCCGGCCTTCATCACCTCCCGCCGGAACCGCCGGAAGATGGAGTCCTCCCCCTCGTTCTCGTCCACCACGATCTGCACGTTGTAGCCCTTGGCGGCCAGCACGGACGTCGGCGCGCGGCGGGCGGTCATGTGGACCGCCGAAGGCGCGGAGCTCTTCCGCGAGAACGGGGCCAGGGGAAGCTGGAGCAGGGCGCTCAGCATGGAAGTGCCGGTAGGGGCGGCCATGGCTGTGGCCTTCGACTAGTCGGGCTCTGACGGTTGCTGCGCTCTCTTTGAGTTCCGGGTTTTGGATGAGGCTGGGGAAGGAAAGAGGCTGAGCCGGTGAGGCTTGGCTTATCCCCTTATTTATTTCTGAGTTTTGGAGGGAAGTGACATCTTTTCTTCCTCTTTGGAATATTCATTTCTATTAATTCTATTCTAAGAAGAATTCAAACAATGAAAAAACGGTACTAAAATGTTGTATTCCTTTTTGGGGGATAAATAGCAATAGCCACATGGAACTAAAATTACAGTTTCCTATTTCTTGAACCGTTAACAACTAAATTTTGAACATTCACAAAAAAAAGGACTAATTTTTGTAAAATTAGATATGTCACTCTCTTCTTCCTCATGTTGCTTACTCATACCACCCTTGGACTAAACCACCACATATTATTTCTGACGGGTAAAAACCCTGAGTACTTGTTCCTCCTAGAAACAATAACCGAAAGATAGAGCGAGTGAGCATTTCTCCCCCCTTTTCAAAAGTTCACCTAAGAAAATGCTTTCTTTAAACCTTAAACCATATATGTCTTTTGATCAACACTGGTCTCTTCAACACTCAATTTGACTGCCCTCCACACATATTGTGCCAGAAAAATCTGTTCACGGGGTTAACGCCAGAGAGTACGACACTCAAATGGCATAGCTCAATGAATGGTGGGTTGGTGTTGGATTCGACAACAATCCCCTATGGCATTGAGCGCACGATGTAACATGCATCGGCATCGTAAACTAATTTTATCCATGGAAGAGCTAATGTTTTTTTCAACGCCAATACATGTGGTGTTGAGATAGCCAAGTTTAGCGTCGGAGAGGCTGGCATTGAGCAAAATGGTTAGACTGACTAAAGATTCAGTGAAGAAAAAGGTGAAAAAGAACACACATACATGTAGGAGTTGTTTGGTTTGGGGCAAGCTGTTCGCACACGAACACGTCACCGTGTACCCTCGACGTCGGGGGTGATGCACCGCAGCTCACGTCGAGGAGACCCAGCTGGAAGCGCGGTACGCAAGCAATCCAGCGGGCACTTTTGCAGAACCGAAACCCCACACGCCCGGGAGGGGCCTCGTCTGGGCGCACGCCGGCTGTGGGCTGCCCTGGGTCGATTCGCTCGCCCCCTAGACCCTTGTGGATCGCTGCCCTTCAATACGAAGAACGAGAGAGAAAGAACAAGCAAGAGATGTAAAATTAGGGTAAAAAGTAGATGGGTTTTGCGACTGTGTGTTATTGTTCAATCGGTCGTCACCTCTTGTCTATATAAGAGACAGATGGACTTCCCGTACAAGAAAAGGACTTGCATATCCATCCAAATCATCAAAATTTAACCTAACTCGGACTTTTCACGATCTCTGGACCGGATGTCCGGCTAGCAGCCCGGATGATTCGGCCAAGCCCAGATTTCTGACAGCAACATATTGTCCGGGCTCCAATTCTTCATACGACATTGGATTAAGATGATTTTTATGTCAAAATGACGAACAAATTTGATATTGAACACTTTTTGATCCGAGGCCATCCTGAGGGGTTTTCGGACAGTTTTCTAAAGTCTGCAGCAGAAAATTGTCTGAATATCCAGACTCCAGTCCAGATGATTGCTGTAGGATCGAAAGTATGTCTAGAGGGGGGTGATTAGACTACTTGACCAAATAAAAATCTAGCATTTTCCTAATTTTAAGTCTTGGCAGATTTTAGCAACTTAGAACAAGTCAAGCAATCAACCTATCGCAGAATTCACCTTGCAAGCCAACACAGAATAGCCCAAACGGTGGGGTTATGTCCAAGAATATGCATTTTCATCTTATGCTTCCAACTAGCAAAATTAGTACCATCAAAGTAAGGACCTCTACGGTGGTAATTTCCCTCGCTAGACGTCATACTCTCCTAGGTTGTGAAATCAATGCTATGATCACCAAAAGCTATGGAAATCAAGGCAAAAGGAGACCAATGCTCTGATACTACTTGTAGGATCGAAAGTATGCCTAGCGGGGGTGATTAGACTACTTGACCAAATAAAAATCTAGCCTTTTCCCAATTTTAAGTTTTGACAGAATTTAGCAACTTAGAACAAGTCAAGCAATCAACCTACACATGCAAGTCTAAGAGTATAGCAGCGGAATGTTAAAATATTGCACATGAAGGTAAAGGGAGGAGTTTGGAGGGAGCAAACGCAATGTAGACACGGAGATTTTTTTCCCGTGGTTCCGATAGGTGGTGCTATCGTACATCCACGTTGATGGAGATTTCAACCCACGAAGGGTAACGGTTGCGCGAGTCCATGGAGGGCTCCACCCACGAAGGGTCCACGAAGAAGCAACCTTGTCTATCCCACCATGGCCATCGCCCACGAAGGACTTGCCTCACTAGGGTAGATCTTCACGAAGTAGGCGATCTCCTTGCCCGTACAAACTCCTTGGTTCAACTCCACAATCTTGACGGAGGCTCCCAAGTAACACCTAACCAATCTAGGAGACACCACTCTCCAAAAGGTAATAGAGCTGTGCTGATGATGAACTCCTTGCTCTTGTGCTTCAAATGATAGTCCCCCCCAACACTCAACTCTCTCTCATAGATTTGGATTTGGTGGAAAGATGATTTGAGTGGAAAGCAACTTGGGGAAGGCTAGAGATCAAGATTCTTGTGGTTGGGATGGAATATCTTGGTCTCAACACATGAGTAGATGGTTCTCTCTCAGAAAATGTATGTTGAAACTGTAGGCATGTTCTGATGGCTTTCCTCATGAATGAAGAGTGGGTGGAGGGGTATATATAGCCTCCACACAAAATCTAACGGTTACATACAATTCATCAAACTCGGTGGGACCGAATCAGAAAACTCAGTCAGACCGATTCAGTTCAAAATGTGAACGTTAGGCTTTTCGGTGGGACCGACATGTCAACTCGGTGGGACCGATGTCATTAGGGTTAGGGCATAACATAATCTCAGTGAGACCGATTACACAAACTCGGTGGGACCTACTTTGGTAATAAGCTAACCAGAGAGTTGGTCAGGCAAACTCGGTGGGACCGATTCGCTCATTTCGGTGAGACCGAAATGTTACGAATGGGAAACAGAGAGTTTGCATTTCAAACTTGGTGGGACCGATCGCTCGTCACAGTTAGACCAAAATGTTACGAAGGGAAACAGAGAGTTTGCAATCCCATCTCGATGAGACCGAGATCCCTATCGGTGAGACCGAAGTGACTTGGGTTTCTAGTAGTGGCTATGTCAAATGAACTCGGTGGTACCGGATAGAACAAATCGGTGGGGCCGAGTTTGACTTTTGGTTTGGGACATATGTGGATATGAGAAAGTGGTTGAGGGTTTTTGGAGCATATCACTAAGCATTTTGAGCAAGTAAGCCATTAAGCAACGCCTCACCCCCTTTTAATAGTATTGGCTTTTCCTATGGACTCAATGTGATCTTGGATCACTAAAATGAAAATGTAGAGCCTAGAGCTTGAGCCAATGTGTGTCCTTAGCATTTTGAGGGGTCCATATTCCTAATCCATGCCATGCCAATCATTGAACTTTCTGAAATGATCATCTTGAAATAGCATTAGTTCAATGAGCTATATGTTGTTAGTAATTACCAAAACTACCCAGGGATAGTTGCACTTTAAATCTCCCCCTTTTTGGTAATTGATGACAACATATAGATCAAAGCTTCGACAAATGATAATAAGATTTAAAATACATCGTCGCTTTGAGAAGTATGTGATAAGCAAGAGCTCCCCCTAAATTTGTGCATTATTTAAGATTTGCTTTCGAATGCAAATGCACAATCGATTAGGATCATGGGTTACTCTTCAATGTCACATACATTTTGGTGGAGCGGTCAAAATGATAGGAATTAAAACATGCACTCATCACCAAGCAAAGTGAATGATCATATAGATATATAAGAGATAATATCAACCAAGCAAACATTAAATTATGATATGATCAAACACATGATCATATAAGTATCTCACACACAGACATAAAGTATCAAACGAGCACACACAAAAGTTTCAACTAAATAGCAAATAGCAAGAGAGACAAAGAAAGCAACACTCTCTCTCGAAGCCTATGATCTATACATTTCTCCCCCTTTGGCAACAAGTACCAAAAAGTTTGAAAATGCATAGTGCTATGCGTTTCTCAGGCTTGGTCTTCGGGAGGTGGTGTAGAGAGAACTCCAAGGACGAAGGCATCAGTAGATGTAGTTGGAGCAGGTGGAGTGGCTGCTGGAGGTGGTACTGAAGCTGTTGATGCTGGTGCAGATGAAGTAGCTCTAGTATCTGGCACTGGCACTACAGCTGACCTCTAACTTCTTGGCACTTGCTGAAAATCATCTGTAGTACCATGTCCTCTCTTCTCCTCTACTTCCTCCTGGAGCTGCTCAACTGCAGTCTGTATCTCAGTGACTTTCAGATCAAGATCATAAAACTTTGTTTCTATAATCCTCTCCAAGCTTTCCTGATTTTGAGTCAGGGTGGCCAAGCCCTTCTCAATCCTCAATGTTTCTTGAATCAGATAAGCTAGTTGATCTTGCTTGCTCTTTAAGAACACTTTAGATGCCTCCTCAACACTTGGCATCCTTGCAGCTTTTTCTGCCTTTGCCTTTGCCCTCTTCTCTTGTGCTTACACTGATGAAGGGTCATCCTCATTCATCACAACTGTGTTGTCTACAAATTCTGGGTGCAAAGGTAAGTGCTCCTTGTCCAACAAGTAAGTGCCTATGCCCATCTTGGAGTTGATGAGCACCTGAATGTGTGGAGCATACCCACGAGATCTTTTCTGATCAGCAGCTGTCCTTTTGATTGTCTCTACAATCAGACTCATGACCTTGAATTTTTTAGGAACATCAAAGATCTGCAACAAGTTGATGGAATGTCCTCTAATCATCTTGTGATCACCAGATTTGGGTAACAGAGTATGCCTCAAGATTGTGTTGATTCTAGGCAGACCAGACAACAAATAATGTACTGATCCAAACTTGTGTCTCTCCAAAGCTTTGTTTGGGATCTCCTTGTACATATTTGCCATTGAGTTGTGGTCTTTCTTATTCTTGGAATACACATCCAAATCATCCTCATGCTCTTCTGGGGCATTGATCAACTTGGCCCACTCATCAACAGTTGATTGGTACCTTGTACCTTCAGACATCCATATAATCCTACCATCTGGATAGAAATGAGCAGTGGAGTAGAATTGCATGATGAGCTCATCACTCCATTTGGTAAGCTTCTGTCCAACAAACTTGTCAACTCCACAAGCTTTGAAGCTTTCATGCACACCTGGGAAGTGATCTTCATTTTCATCAATGAATTCCCAATCAACCCACTTCATATCACAGACTACAGGTTTCTTGTCCAACAGAATGGTCTCATAGAAGTCTTGTTGTTCTTTGGTGTGGAACCTGTAGTCCACAATAGTCCTCCTCCTTACAGTATAGGGACCAGACTGTCCCCACAGTCTCAGTCCTGCATCCTTCCTGATGTTCATGTCCTCTGCCACTGGATGAGTGTCATTGTGGTCTGGAATCTTTGGTTTGAGTTTTCTCAGCACTTGGGCTTCATCATCTTCTTCTTCAACTTCAGGCACTGGGGCCTTGTTTTTCTCTTCAGCTGGGACGTTCCTGGTGCTTCTCTTGGGCTTAGAAGGCTTCTGAGCTTGATTAGTAGCTTTGGGAGCAGTTTTGGGCTTTGATGGAGCAGCCCCTGACTTGATTGCATCCCCCATAAGCTTCTGGGACTTGGGTGCTGGAGCAGCATCCTCTTCCTCTTCTTCTTCTTCTTCTTCTTCTTCTAGATCTCTAAACATAGAGGATCTCCCAATGACTCTGGTAGTGGTCTTCTTGACCCTCTCTTTCCTCTTCTTTCCCTCACCAGCCTCCTTTGGTTCAAGTGTGAACTCCATGGTTTCCTGAGTGGAGGATCTGGCCTTAGACATTGGAACTCTCTTTGCAGGTGCCTTCTTATGCAACCCAGTCTTGGTTGCAACAGCTGTGCCATACTCCTTCTTCAAGACATTCTTTTTGGAGCTCACTTCCTCCTTTGTAGCCACATAGTCATCATCCTCTGAATCTGAGGTCTTCTTCTTCCTTGACCTGATGGCTACCTTGGGAAAATTGCTGGGAGTGCTCCTGCTGCCCTCATCATAGCTACTTGAGGGACTAGTGCCCTCACTCATTTGCACTTGCTCTTCAGATCTATTCTGGCTATCACTCTGGTCAGACATCTTGGCAAGCAAACTGACAGCAAACCCTGTGAATAGATATAGATGAGGTAGAGTAGATGAGCATCACAAAGTGCAGAGTTTTTGCAAAATCGATGAGTCAAAAACTTAGTTTTTGTTCTCCACAGAAATCATTTCGGAGCTACCGATTTGTTAAACTCGGTGATACCGAAGCAACTTTTGGAGTCTAAACTAGTGAACTCGGTCAGACCGAGTCACAGTTTGGTGGCTCCGAGATTGCTAGGGTTTCACAGAGAGTTGAACTCGGTCACACCGATCTGCAATTTTCGGTCAGACCGAAAAGCGCATGTGCAATGGCCTAAGACAAATCGGTTAGACCGATTTCTACAACTCGGTCGGTCCGAGATGAGTTCGGCAGAAACCTAACCCTAAATTTTTGAATCAAACCTAACCTAAAGGATTTTTTCTCTGGATAGATTGATTTCATACATGGTAAAGATCATGGCAAAGCAATGTGCTAGGAATCGCAGTAAGGAAATAGCACAAATGATCGAACTCATACCCTAGTTCGGCGGGAGTTCGCTACGGCGACAACGGCGGGGCAGAATCCCGTTGACAGCGACGGAGACCAGCGGCGGGAGGTCGCTGGCGACGAGGAGACGAACCGAAGGCCCGAGGCGGCAGAGAAGGATACGCGCGGGCTGAGAGGTTTTGAAGAAATTTCCAAAATCTCACCCGTGGGTATATATATCCCGACCCTATCAGTGTGAACGAGTGGAACAACTCGGTGGCACCGAGATGCAAAATCGCTAGCGGTTACTGCAACTCGGTGTGACCGAAAAGTTCAAATCGGTTGCAGCGAGATTGAAAACCTAGATCAACTTAGTGAACTCGGTGTGACCGAAGTGGATGGATCGGTCATACCGAAATGCACAGAGAGGTTTTGGAAGTTTAAGTCTATGACGAATCGGGGACTCCGAGTGCTCCTCACACAGAGTGGTTCGAATCTGACTTGATCAAACTTTGTGATGTAGCATGAATAGAGTTTGAGACGAGAAAAGTAAAGATAGCTAGAGGAAGTTCTTAGGCATTCTTGTCCATCCACTTAGCAAAAGAGAAAGAGCCACTCCATCAAAACAACAAGTGAGTAAAATATGCATTCAACATGCTCACACAATGAAATGGCAAATGAAATATGTGGCAAAGCATGCACAAACACTCTAGCATCTATCAAGCAATTGGCGATGACTAGGTCATCTATATATGAGTATATTGACTTAGGAGTCAAATGACAACATTTGATCATAGGTCATACTCATCGTTTAAGCACAAGTGGGGTTACCACTTTTACATAAAACATTGTTGTGTTCACATCATTAGAGTTGCTCTAGCTCAATTGTTAGAGTAAAGCTCCCCCTAGATGTGATATCCCCCCTAAGAGGGATGAACTAACCTTGGGTTTTGTCGATGATGACTTCATGTAGATGTTGAATATGTGGATGTTCAATGTTGATGTAGATCATTCGGAGCAATCCATTGGAGTGAGTTGCACTTTCAATACCTACACGGGTTAGTCCCACAAGGAACAAACAAGGATATCCATAGACATAGAGCGATGTACACATAGATGATGTCCATGAAAGCATTAGGTTACCTTGTCCCTTGTCTTACCAACAAGAGGGTTTGTGACTCCTTGAACTAGTGCAAGATGTGGGAGTTGTTTGCACTTATCCTCACCAAGATGATATGAGTGAAGTATGTTGGCGGAGTCACCCTCAAGAAATCTCTAGTTCTTCTTTGGGATCCACATCATCTTGATGGGAATCCTTGGAGTTGTAGTCGTACTTGATGAAGTAGAACTTGATGTAGTCTTGGGAACCCACTTGACCAAGGCCTTGGGAGCTTCTTCAAATGCATCAATCTCCTCTTGAAGCTTGTCCTTGTCTCTTTGCTTGTGGTCTTGTGGTGGAAGATCATCCTGAGCTTGTGTCCCTTGGAAAGAAGTAGGATCATACTTCTCTTGTTGAGGAACAAACTTCGTCTTGGGGTATTTATCTTCTTCCCACTCAACTCCATTGGCATTGAACTTTCGTTCAAAACCAATTCCTTGATTCTTCCGGTGCCTTGCTTGCTTGCGTACAATTTCCTCAAATTGCTTACTTCCGGCAAGGCTCTTGTAAACACATTTCTCTATAATTCCCTTCAATAAGCTATTTTCTTGCTCAAGTGTAACTTGGCTAAGAGAATCATTAGTGGAATCAAGAGAACTACTAGAAGCAACAACATTGGATTTAGCATGATTATTGTTGCTACTAGATGAAGAATCTTTCTTACTCTTGTTGCTAGATTTAAATTGTGGCATGTAAGTAGACAAGAGTAAACGCTTGGCAATGTAAGAAGAACTTTACTTGCAAAGATCATCATTGATTGCCTTTAAAAACCCATGCTCTTTCTCAAGATTGAGCTTTTCAAAGCGTAACTTCTCATGAGTCTTTAAAAGTTCTCGATGATCTTCCAAGGTAGTTTCATGAGCTAACTTAAGAGTGCTTAGTTCTTTAGTTAGACGCTCCATCTCCTTCTTATCATCATCATTTGTTTTATCTTGATTATCATGATTAATAGCAAGTTCATCATAGTTTTCATCACTAGAGTTGTCAACAAGTAAATCATCGTCACCTAGCAAATCATCTTCATCACTATTCAAACCAACATACTCGGGGTGTGATACCTTTGGGCCTTTAGCCATGAAGCATCTTCCAATTCCTTCATTTGGTGAGTCAAATATGTGGTAGGAGTTGGTTGACACAAGTGCTAGACCGGCAACACCTTCATCTTGAGTATATTCGGAGTCGGAGTGATAACTTCTTTCGGAGTGATGGTCGGAGTCGGAGCCGGATACCCATTCACCAACATGAGCTTGATGTCTTTGTTTTGTGTAGATCTTTGATGATTTGTCCTTCCTTTCCAAATACTTGCTTCTCCAAGAGGATTTTCGTTCATAACGATCATCTCTACTCCTCCTCTCTCTTGGTGGTGATTCTTCTCTTCTACTTCTCCTTTTGGGTGAATCTTCTCTTCGTTTGTAGGGAGCCGTACACTCATTGGAGTAGTGTTTGGGTCTTCCACAATTATAGCAATTATGATCACGACTCGAAGATCTTTTGTCATTGTAGGACCTTGACTTGGAACTTCTTTCCTTGCTTCTACTTTTGTAGAACTTGTTGAAATTCTTCACCATTAGGCTCAATTCCTCATTGAAGGTTTGTTTCTCACTTGAGGATGTAGGAGTATCACATGAGGCTTTATAAGCACCACTTGACTTGTTGTGAAGCTCTTCCTTATCCTTGAGTGACATCTCATGAGCAACAATTCTTCCAATGACTTCCGTAGGCTTGAGATCTTTGTAATTTGGCATCATTTGGATAAATGTGCACACGGTATCATATTTTCCATCCAAGGCTCTTAGGATCTTCTTGATGATGAATCTATCAGTCATCTCTTCACTTCCTAAGCCGGCAATCTCATTTGTGATGAGAGCAAGCCTGGAGTACATTTCAGCGACACCTTCACCATCCTTCATTTTGAACTTGTCAAGTTGACTTTGAAGCACATCCAATTTGGATTCCTTGACGGAGTCGGCACCTTCGTGCATATCAATCAAAGTATCCCAAATTTCCTTTGCATTCTCAAGACGGCTGATTTTGTTGAATTCTTCGGGGCACAATCCGTTGAAGAGGATATCGCAAGCTTGAGCATTGTATTGCAGCATCTTCAACTCTTCCGCGGTAGCTTCACGGTTCGGTTCTCTCCCATCGTAGAATTCACGTTGCAAGCCAACACAAAGAATAGCCCAAACGGCGGGGTTATGTCCAAGAATATGCATTTTCATCTTATGCTTCCAACTAGCAAAATTAGTACCATCAAAGTAAGGACCTCTACGGTGGTAATTTCCCTCGCTAGACGCCATACTCTCCTAGGTTGTGAAACCAATGCTATGATCACCAAAAGCTATGGAAATCAAGGCAAAAGGAGACCAATGCTCTGATACCACTTGTAGGATCGAAAGTATGTCTAGAGGGGGTGATTAGACTACTTGACCAAATAAAAATCTAGCCTTTTCCCAATTTTAAGTTTTGGCAGAATTTAGCAACTTAGAACAAGTCAAGCAATCAACCTACACATGCAAGTCGAAGAGTATAGCAGCGGAATGTAAAAATATTGCACATGAAGGTAAAGGGAGGAGTTTGGAAAGAGCAAACGCAATGTAGACACGGAGATTTTTCCCCGTGGTTCCGATAGGTGGTGCTATCGTACATCCACGTTGATGGAGACTTCAACCCACGAAGGGTAACGGTTGCGCGAGTCCATGGAGGGCTCCACCCATGAAGGGTCCACGAAGAAGCAACCTTGTCTATCCCACCATGGCCATCGCCCACGAAGGACTTGCCTCACTAGAGTAGATCTTCACGAAGTAGGCGATCTCCTTGCCCGTACAAACTCCTTGGTTCAACTCCACAATCTTGACGGAGGCTCCCAAGTAACACCTAACCAATCTAGGAGACACCACTCTCCAAAAGGTAATAGATGGTGTGTTGATGATGAACTCCTTGCTCTTGTGCTTCAAATGATAGTCTCCCCAACACTCAACTCTCTCTCATAGATTTGGATTTGGTGGAAAGATGATTTGAGTGGAAAGCAACTTGGGGAAGGCTAGAGATCAAGATTCTTGTGGTTGGGATGGAATATCTTGGTCTCAATACATGAGTAGGTGGTTCTCTCTCAGAAAATGTATACTGGAAGTGTTGGCATGTTCTGATGGCTTTCCTCACGAATGAAGAGTGGGTGGAGGGGTATATATAGCCTCCACACAAAATCTAACTGTTACACACATTTCACCAAACTCGGTGGGACCGAATCAGAAAACTCGGTCAGACCAATTCAGTTCAAAATGTGAACGTTAGGCTTTTCGGTGGGACCGACATGTCAACTCGGTGGGACCGATGTCGTTAGGGTTAGGGCATAACATAATCTTGGTGAGACCAATTACACAAACTCGGTGGGACCGACTTTGGTAATAAGCTAACCAGAGAGTTGGTCAGGCAAACTCGGTAGGACCGATTCGCTCATTTCGGTGAGACCGATGTCACGCCCAATATGCGACCCTATCCTAAAGGAACCCGAAGGTCCCACCAAGGATAGACCCGCATATTGAAACGCTTTTGCAAGGTGGATATCATTACATCAACATTACAATATTTGGGGATACATACAAGGCATACCAATGCCGCAAGAATACATCAATACAACATACATAAGATCAACATCCGACTACGGATGAAACATAAACAGAAACTCAACGACATCCACCCTGCTAGCCCAGGCTGCCGACCTGGAACCTATCCCCTGATCGAAGAAGAAGCAGAAGAAGAACTCCAAACAAGTAAACATCGCTCTCGCTTCATGATCATCGCACAACCTGTACCTGCAACTGGTGGTGTAGTAATCTGTGAGCCACGAGGACTCAGCAATCCCATTACCATGGGTATCAAGACTAGCAAAACTTAATGGGAAAGGAATGGATAAGGTGGTGAGGTTGCAGCAACGACTAAGCATGATATGGTGGTTAACTTACGCAAATGAGAGCGAGAAGAGAAGCAAAGGAACGGTCGTGAAACTAGCAATGATCAAGAAGTGATCCTGAACTCCTACTTACGGCAAACATAACCCAGAAACCGTGTTCACTTCCCGGACTCCGCCGAGAAGAGAACATCACGGCTACACACGCTGTTGATGCGTTTTAATTAAGGTCAAGTGTCAAGTTCTCTATAACCGGATATTAACAAATTCCCATCTGCCACATAACCGCGGGCACGGCTTTCGAAAGATAATACCCTGCAGGGGTGTCCCAACTTAGCCCATGATAAGCTCTCACGGTCAACGAAGGATATTCCTTCTCCCGGGAAGACCCGATCAGTCTCGGAATCCCGGTTACAAGACATTTCGACAATGGTAAAACAAAACCAGCAAAGCCGCCCGATGCGCCGACATCCCGATAGGAGCTGCACATATCTCGTTCTCAGGGAAACACCGGATGAGACATCCTACGAGTAAAACCAGACCTCGAGTTTCCACGAGGTGGCCCCGCAGTCTACTCAGTTCGGACCAACACTTAGAGAAGCACTGGCCCGGGGGGGTTAAAATAAGATGACCCTCGAGTGAGCGACTCTTTAGGGAAAAGAAATAGGCTGGACAAATGGTAAAACCAAGGTCGGGCCTTGCTGGAAGAGTTTTATTCAAGGCGAACTGTCAAGGGGGTCCCATAAATCACCCAACCGTGTGAGGGACGCAAAATCAAGGAACACAACACCGGTATGACAGAAACTAGGGCGGCAAGAGTGGAACAAAACACCAGGCATAAGGCCGAGCCTTCCACCCTTTACCGAAATATAGATGCATTAATAATATAAGAGATATTGTGATATCCCAACATAAACATAATCCAACATAGAGCAATCTTCATCTTCACCTGCAGCTAGCAACGCTATAAGAGGGGCTGAGCAAAGCGGTAACATAGCCAAACAACGGTTTGCTAGGAAGGGTGACAATGGTTAGAGGTTCATCGAGCTAGGACTTAGTCGTGGAGCCATCGCAACTAGGAAGCTTGAAGGGGTTATGCGGGACAAGGAACACGAGGGTTTATACTGGTTCGGCCCCTTACGGTGAAGGTAAAAGCCTACGTCCAGTTTGAGGTGTTACTGATTAGGGTTACGATTGCCAGGGAGCTAAACAGCTATGCCCGGCTCTCGATGAGATTGTTGTCGCCCTTGAACCGCTGCCGGGTCGTCCCTTTATATAGGGAGGCTGACGCCCAGCAGCCCTTAGAGTCCCGGCCGGCTCATAAGAGCGTCCGGCTCGGACTCTAAACTATACTTGCCTTACACTACAAGTCTACTATAATAATGATTGTAACTACAGGCCCTAAACTACATCCGGGTCTCAGCCCATCTCTGGCCCATCGTCTTAAAACTTGGCTCCGGGCTTCTGGCAATGACCATTAGAGTAACCCGGCCCCTCCTGGCGCGTGACTCTAAGGTCTATATCCTCAACATTAGGCCCCAGATTGATTTGAGACGGCTCATGTCAATCTTCAACTCTTCTGACAGAAAAAGTCTCCGGCTTACCATTCATGTGAAGGCCATAACCCGGAGTGACGTCATCCTCTGGACTCCGGATAATCCGCCATGACGTCATCCTCCATTAAGTCCGTTTTTTACTCCGCCAGATCCGCAACGGATCTTTGCTTTACTGTCATTCCGAGAATCGAGGCGTCGTGGGGGGGAGATAATCACGCCACGGTCTCCTTGAATCTCGCGCCCACTTATGACTTCGCCTTATAAATAGGCCGGCCCAACGTGCTCTTCTCACGCTCCCTTTCTTCCTCCTCGCGCCGTCGCTCCTCTGCCCGAGCTCGTGCTCCGCCGCCGTCGTCTCGCCTCCGACCTTCGTCAACCTTGGCCGCTGCATCACCCTGACCCGGACCAGACAAACGGCGGCTACTCCCGCACCTCTTCAGCTCCGGTAAGTTCTCACCACCCCGTAGAGTAGATCTACAGTAGGGTTCCTCCAGTTCTTCATAGTTCGTTGCGGCCTGCGGTAGTTTTGTTTTTTACCACCCTTCTCTTGATCTTAACTCTGCGTAGAACCACTGCGGTAGAGGTTTGAGACCCATTTCACCTGCAAGAAACCCTCCTTTTATTGCATAAGAACCGTGTTCAACCTCAAGAACTTCTCCTGCCTCTGTTTTTTAGGTCTAGAAAATTTGCATTTCACCCGACCATTTTGATCCAAAAAAGTTACTGCAAAATGTGAAACCTGTTTTACCACACTTAGTAAAAACTACAGCCCTTGAATCTTGGCGGCTTACATTTCCGGCTTAAAAAAACACGCGCCGTAGAACCTCCTGGTTTAAAGAGAACCATGCTCTGTAAAATCCTCCGGCTTAACTGTAGTAAAGCCGTAAATAACCAATTTACTCCTAACCCCCTGCGGCTTAAATAACCCACCGTATCTGAATATATATCATTAGTCCCCTTCATAAGCCGCCATCTTAGTTTGAATGATAATCTCCGGCTTACAATTAACCCGGACACTTTTCTCTTTATCATAGACCACCAACCTTCACCATGCCTCCCAAGGCTCCCATCACTTGCAACTGGATGAGATCCAACGTCACTGACGAGACCCTGGCCAACTTCGTTAAGTCCGGATATCTGCCCAAGAAGGAAGTGATGTCCTACCGTGCCCCTGATCCGTCAGAAGAAAGACCACAGCCGAGGGACGGGGAGGTAGTGATCTTTGCGGACCATATGAGCCGGGGCTTCGCATCGCCCGGCTCAAAATTTTTCCGGGACGTGCTCAACTTCTTTGACCTTCGGCCTCAGGTATAGGACCTAACTCCGTATCCAACATCTGCAACTTCCAAGTCTTTTGTGAAGTGTATCTTGGAGAAGAGCCGAGTCTGCTGCTCTTCAGAGAGCTGTTTTATTTAAACCGCCAAAATGAGTGTGCCAACGGGCCAAGTCTGGAATTAGGCGGCATCTCCATCCAGCGGCGTAGGGACTGTCTGTTCCCTTACGCAGAGCCGCCGAGCCACCCTAAGGACTGGAATATGACTTGGTTCTACTGCCAAGATACGTCCCCGGCAGATGAGAACCCGCTGCCCGGCTTTCGCCCAACGCGCCTAGAGCCGACTCATCCGCTATCCGACAAACTGACTGCCGCGGAACGCCAGCCTCTGCTTCCAACGATCAATAAGATCAAGGCCCTGCTAGGCAACGGTCTGAACGGAATTGATCTGGTCCGGGTCTGGATCTCATGGCGGGTGATCCCATTAAGCCGCCGCCCCGGCTTAATGTGTGAGTACACCGGGCGAAAGGATGACCCGCAGAGGCACAGTCGCAATGATCTTCCAGAAGACGTTGCCGAGGAAGAGACCAAGGCTCTTCTAAACGAGAGCTTGGCAGATTGCGAAAGAACCGGGCTAGCCCCCTTCTGCAAGATCAATCCAGCCCCAGCGGTAAGCCGCTGAGTTTAACCTTTCAACTTCTTTTGCATGTCACCTCGATCTGAACCATTTTAAGAATTCCTTGCTGTATTTCTCAGGCTGATGATAAATTCTGGCGGGTCAAGTATGACCATGAGGCGGCCAAGAAGGCCAGGAAGGCGAAGAAAGCCGCCAAGAAAAACGCCCCTCGCAAAAAGGGAAGCAGACCCACTGCTTCGGAGCTACTGCAATTAAGCGACAGCTCCGAGTCAGAGGTAATCCTTAAACCTTTAAAGTCTTGCTATATTTGTCGTTTGTTGCTGTCCGCCTTATCAACACTTTGCTTATTGACAGGATGACACCGGCGCCAGTAACCCGGTGGTTGAAGAGGTAATGTCACTTTCCTCCGACTCGGAGCCTTTGCCACAGCTGAAAGTCCGAAGAGTAACCCGGAAAGTAAGCTTTTCACATCCATTAGCTCATCAAGACCCTCAATTTCTTTTGAAGTAGCAGGTTCACGAAAGCCGGCGTCACACCCGGGCCCGCAAGGACACCGACCTCTCCGCCGGGTTACCCGACGCAACAAGGAAGCGTCGCACTGAGGTTTTTTCTCACATGTACCCTTTTCATCCGTTGGCGGGTGTCATCCGTCAGCCACTCAACTCTTCTGACTCCAATTATCAGGAGACCTCCCCCTCTTCGGGTGACTCCATGCAGTCGAGTCTGCCAGCCTTCAAGACTGCACCCGGGTAATAACAATCTCCTTACATTATCTGTCTGTATTTACTCTTTGTATGCCTAACACTTCTGCCTTTTCAGTGCCCAGGCAAAGCTCACCAAAAGAGCAAAGAAGACCAGGTCAGCCGGAGTGCCAGACTTGCCTGAGCCGGAGGCGACGGCTCAAGAGCCGCCAGCTGCCTCCGCCCCCGAAGCCACCACTCCAATGGACCCGGCGCCTGAGGCCCGTGCCCCGACTACCAAGACAACGACCGAAGCTTCGGCTAACCCGGAGGCCTCCGGCTCAGCTCCACCAGCAGACGACCCGGACGTGGTAATCACCCGGACGGAATTCGTTGAGCCGGGGAGACCGACCGCGTTGGCCAAATGTTCCGCGAAGGGGGAGTTACTGCAGCCCCACCGGGTGAACCTGGACCTCTCCGGCTACACCGACTTGAGCATTGGAGAGCTCGTTTCTGGCTACATCAACCAAGTCCACAAGTGCCGGGACGCCGATGTTGCCATGGTCAACCAGATCCAGCAAAAGTCCGAGGTACCCTTCTGCTGTCTTCTTACTTTTCTGCATAGTTACCTTTGCCATGCTAGCCCCCAAGTCGATGACTTATACTTGAATATGTTGTAGACTTTAAGTTCCGGCTTACGCAACTGAGCCAGTAGTACGTAGGTAGATACGTTCAATATGCATTAGCCCCCAAGTGCCAAGTGCCTTTGCTTGGAAAGTGCTTGGGACTTATGTAACAACTGTTACTTAACCCGGAAACACATGCAGGCTGTTGGCAAGAAACTAGAGGCGGACCTTGCGGATCTTAAGAGCCGGCTGAAGACACAGGAGATGGAGACCCGGAAGGCAAACGCCAAGTTTGTCTCCAGCATCGCCGCTCAAGAGAAGCTAAAGACCGAGTTTGACGCTGAGCGGAAGGCCTGGGCTGAGGAGAAGGCCGCACTGGTGACCCGGGCGGAACAGGCGGAGAAGGCGCTCTCTGAGAAAACCGCCGAGCTCTCCGGCCTAAAGCGCCAGGTTTCCCAAATGGTAGCCGCCATCTTCGGTAAGTCGCCTCACCGGCTTTCATCAAGTCTGTATATGTCATGATTCACCTTGTCATCGGCTTATCTGATCTTGTTAAACAGGTCCCAGGAGTGCCAACCTCAACCAGAGCGTGGTCACCAAGTTAAAGGCCGTGTACACCCTGGTGGAACAACTCTACACCGGGTCACAGCGCGCCTTAGCTGTGGTGGCCCTATCCAACGAGGTGCCAACCCATCTGGCCGAAGTTCTGCGTCGGCTCGCTGTTCTGCCGCAGCGGATCCAGGAGCTACGCCGAGCCTCCGCAAGAGCCGGAGCAATTGCCGCGCTGAGCCGGGCGAAAGCATTCCTGCCGGAGCTAGACCCGGCAGACATCGCCCTGGGTTACCCAAGCCTGAAGGAAGACGGCTCAGCCTTCGACCAAAAGGACTTCGCGGCATGTGTGAAGGCTGTACGCCCGGTGGCCACCCTCATCGGGAACGACACCGACTTAACCAAGTACCAGCCGGGTTATGATGCGGAGAATCAGAGGATTCCAACCCCTCGCTATGAAGCCCTCAATCTGATCCCTCCGGCTCGTCAGCACACCTTCGCCCCGGAGATTGACCCGGCCGGGTTAATTGACGAAGAAGCCCAGTTCGAAGCTCTCAGCGGCATCAACTGGAAATCATCAACCTTTGAGGTCTTGGGATCAGCCGGAGGAGAAGACAGGAATGAGCCGGGGACTTCGACTCAGCAGGCGTCATAAGTTAGCGGGCGGCTTATCAAACATTGTTCCATCTTTTAGACTTGAAGAATTATTGTAATAGAGTAGGTGCAACAATTTATCTCTGCCGTGCCATCGTGCACATTTTTAAATGCGAAAGTCCTTTGAATTTATCTCTTTGATGTTTTTCCGGGTCATAATCATCCCTTTGTTCTTCTCAACCTCAAAAGGTACCTTGAAGTATCCGCCTAAAAACGGTAAATCACAAGTCTCTAAGCGGCTTACCGCCCTGAGAATCAGGTGTTTGAGATAAATAACCCGGAAGATGAATCAAAAAAGACTGGTCCTTAATTATACTCTGAACAGAGCCAAAATAACACATTGAACAACCTGTGTGCATCTTTCGGTTTAAATAACCCGGGCAGTAAGGTTGATACCTTAACTCTGATTTACTTGCTTTAATGACACCCATGACGTGCAACTAACACTGTAAACCAAAGTTAAGCCGGCAAATGAGACCCGGCCATGCATACCTCAAAATAAATTTGTGAAAAAAGCAGAAGAACTTAGGGGCTTCCGGTTCGAATACGACCAAAGACCCGGCCCCAAGGGGTTAAGCTAAGATTCGGATACGATCGTATAGCCCCCAGTGGGTGTGGCGATGCCAATCAAAAGGGTACCGACAGCTATGTTCTCTTTGGTTCGAATACGACCCATGTTTGAACAGGAAGCCCCCAAGTGATTCTTAAAATTGTTTAACGACGCTGATTCGAATACGATCCACGTCGGTTCTCAGAGGGGTTAAACTATGAGTCAAATATGACCAAAGGTAACTCCCAATGAGCTCGGCACTTTGCCAATCAAGTGGGTATCGACAGCTATGATCTCTTTGGTTCGAATACGACCCATGTTTGAACAGGAAGCCCCCAAGTGACCTTATTGCTTACGGCTAGATTCGAATACGATCATAAGCCGAATCCTCCTTTAAGTCAGCATGTAAAAAAGCAACACATGCATATTTGGAGGAGAAAAAAGGACAGAGGTCCTGCTTTATTACTTATCATAATATATACATGTCTGAGATAAATATGTACACCACGAGAGCCGGTAGCTCAAGTGTAGTAAGGCCGAAGCTGAGCTATATTCCACGGCCGATGGGTCTCCTCCTCAGATTTACGCGAATCTTTATGCTCCCGAATATCAATGAGGTAATATGACCCGTTGTGCAAGTTCTTGCTGACCACAAAGGGCCCTTCCCAAGGTGGGGATAATTTGTGTGCATCTGTTTGATCCTGGATGAGCCGGAGCACAAGGTCGCCTTCCTGGAAGACCCGGGATTTGACCCGGCGGCTATGATAACGGCGCAGGTCTTGTTGGTAAATCGCTGAACGGGCTGCTGCCACATCACGCTGTCCGTCCAACAAATCCAGAGCATCTTGACGCGCCTGTTCATTATCCGTCTCAACATAAGCCGCCACGCGAGGTGAATCGTGACGGATGTCACTGGGGAGGACTGCTTCTGCTCCATAAACCATGAAGAAAGGCGTGAAGCCTGTAGACCTGTTAGGAGTAGTGTTGATGCTCCATAAGACGGAAGGCAACTCCTCCACCCAACAACCCGGCGTCCGTTGCAAAGGGACCAAAAGCCGGGGCTTGATGCCCTTCAGAATCTCCTGGTTAGCTCTCTCAGCTTGACCATTGGATTGGGGATGAGCCACTGAGGAAACATCAAGTCGGATATGCTCTCGTTGACAAAACTCTTCCATAGCACCCTTGGATAGATTGGTGCCATTGTCAGTTATGATGCTGTGCGGAAAGCCGAAGCGGAAAATCGCCTTTTTCATAAATTGAACCGCCGTGGCTGCATCGCACTTGCTAACTGGCTCAGCCTCCACCCACTTCGTGAATTTGTCAACTGCCACCAAGAGGTGGGTCTTCTTATCCTTGGACCGTTTAAAGGGCCCAACCATATCAAGCCCCCAGACCGCAAAGGGCCAAGTGATTGGGATCATCCTCAACTCCTGAGCCGGCACATGAGCCCGTCGTGAGAACCTTTGGCAACCATCACATTTACTGACCAAGTCCTCTGCATCAGCGTGAGCCGTCAGCCAATAAAAACCATGACGGAAAGCCTTGGCCACAAGAGATTTTGAACTGGCATGATGGCCACAATCCCCTTCATGGATCTCGCGCAAGATCTCTTGACCTTCCTCTGGGGAGATACAACGCTGAAATGCCCCTGAAACACTGCGATGATGCAACTCGCCATTGATAACAATCATTGACTTAGCCCGCCGGGTTATTTGCCTGACCAGAGTTTCATCCTCAGGCAACTCTCCCCGGGTTATATAAGCTAGATATGGCATTGTCCAGTCTGGTATGACATGAAGAGCCGCCGCCAGTCATGCCTCCGGGTCAGGGATAGCCAAGTCCTCCTCTGTAGGCAACCGAACCGAAGGGTTATACAGGACATCCAAGAAAGTGTTAGGCGGCACCGGTTTTCGCTGGGAGCCTAGCCGGCTTAAAGCATCAGCCGCCTCGTTCTTCCTGCGATCAATGTGCTACACTTGGTATCCCTGAAAGTGCCCAGCAATGGCATCAACCTCGCGGCGATAAGCCGCCATGAGAGGATCCTTAGAATCCCAGGTGCCCGATACTTGTTGAGCCACCAAGTCTGAGTCACCAAAGCACCTTACCCGGCTTAAGCTCGTCTCCTTAGCCACCCGAAGACCGTGGAGCAAAGCCTCGTATTCAGCCGCATTGTTAGTGCAAGGAAACATCAACCGTAGCACATAATGGAACTTGTCACCTTTAGGGGAAGCCAATACAACACCAGCCCCCGAGCCCTCCAACTGTCTGGACCCATCGAAGTGGATAGTCCAATAAGTGTTATCCAGCTTTTTCTCAGGCACTTGAGACTCCGTCCAATCATTGATGAAATCCACCAAAGCCTGAGATTTAACAGCAGTGCGTGGCACATATTTGAGGCCATGAGGTCCAAGTTCTATAGCCCACTTAGCAATTCTCCCTGTAGCCTCTCTGTTCTGGATAATATCACCAAGAGGGGCAGAACTGACCACAGTGATGGGATGACCCTGAAAATAATGCTTGAGCTTGATTCGCCGGGTCAACCGTGGCGGTTAACAGGGCCGTCATCTTGTCCGTGAGATCCATCAGCACCTGAGCCGGAGAAGGCACCGGGTTTCCCGATCCAGCAGCGGGGTTCTGAACAGGCTGCGCACCAGCCATAAAAACTCCAACCTGACTTGGCGGCTCAAAGAGGTCCGGAATACTGTCGCCGTCGGAACAACCCATGAGCCTGCCATCTTGAAGTTGGTACAGCGAGTTTGATTCATCGGTGGCCGACTCGCCGTCGGAGCCGGCGGCCGTCTCATCACCGGATCCAGATTGATCGGTGAGTCCTCCATGGATACACCCCACAAAAGCATGCCTTAAGGCAGGCTGGGCCCGGGCGGGTCGTGCACGCTGAGCCGTTTCGATGAGATCGGCGCAGAGATCCGGCTCGGGGCCCGGCTCACCAATCTTGCCAATGAAGACATGAATTCCGCCAAAGGGGACCCGGTACCCGTACTCAATTGAGCCGGCGTCGGGGCCCCAGTCCGCATCGTCGATGTAGAGCTTGCCGCGACGACTCTTGGTCATCCGGCCCACAGCGTATCCCTTGAGCCCTTCGAAGCTGCCCTTCAAGAACTCAGATCCACCGTGCGCGTGCCCCACGGTGGGCGCCAACTGTCGTGGAGTTGTCACGGCAGATGTCCTCGAGCTAGGACTTAGTCGTGGAGCCATCGCAACTAGGAAGCTTGAAGGGGTTATGCGGGACAAGGAACACGAGGGTTTATACTGGTTCGGCCCCTTACGGTGAAGGTAAAAGCCTACGTCCAGTTTGAGGTGTTACTGATTAGGGTTACGATTGCCAGGGAGCTAAACAGCTATGCCCGGCTCTCGATGAGATTGTTGTCGCCCTTGAACCGCTGCCGGGTCGTCCCTTTATATAGGGAGGCTGACGCCCAGCAGCCCTTAGAGTCCCGGCCGGCTCATAAGAGCGTCCGGCTCGGACTCTAAACTATACTTGCCTTACACTACAAGTCTACTATAATAATGATTGTAACTACAGGCCCTAAACTACATCCGGGTCTCAGCCCATCTCTGGCCCATCGTCTTAAAACTTGGCTCCGGGCTTCTGGCAATGACCATTAGAGTAACCCGGCCCCTCCTGGTGGGTGACTCTAAGGTCTATATCCTCAACACTATCGGTGAGACCGAAGTGACTAGGGTTTCTTGCAGAGCTAATCGTCGGCGGAGAATTGGAGGACAAGATTAGAACCACACTGAGCTTTTCAGCGGGTTTCATCAATTTATTGGCATCGATCCTTACCCACACATAGTAAAGTTTCTAGTGAAGTCCTTGGATTGTGATTCCGCAAATAGTAGCTCTCCTACCTTGGCAGCAAGACTTCAAAGAGGTTCGACAAGGTGTGCATAGAGATCTGGCACATCATGGATCTGAATCCAGATATCAATAGTATCAAGCTTGATCAGAGAGGGTTTGGTAACGCCATCATATGGCTTCATGATCATCGCATCCCCTCCAAAATTCCAAGGGCCATCTTGCATGACCCTCTCCCAATCTCCTAGACATGAAAATTGGACAATATACAGGTTGCTCTCCAAGGCCCTGAACTTTGCCTGATGCGTGATGTCCCAAGCTAGCCGCATGTTCCTGTAGAACCAGGTCTGACTATAGGGCTTCTCTGTGTTCACCCTTGCTAGGGCAATCCATCTAGCTGCCTCCGGCGGGGCAACCTCCTCATCGAACACAACATCGTCCAGGTCTTCTTCACGCAATCCCATCTTTGCCATCATCTGCGCCACATCGTCTGTCGCCGCAGATCCTGAGGCGCTCGAAGAATCCATGTAGAATCACTAACCCGATGAAAACAGATCGGGCTTTGTTGGTGGAACCCTAGACTGTCACCCCTAGCACCCAAACCAATAGCGGGCAGCGGTCCAAGGACCGCTCCTTGATCACTCCGAATCTGGCAGCTGGAGGAGGATCGATAGCCAGGGAAAAAAATTGACGATGGCTTAATCACCTTAGGAGGAGCAAAACCCTAACAAGAGGAAAAAACGACGACCTGCCCTGTTCGGGGATGCTGGATGTGCCTGACTTGGCCTGGCTTTTCACGTTGTTGGACTGGATTTGGGCCTACTCTAAGTTACGGCCCGATAACGGATGAAATCTATAGCTAAATCTGAGGAGCAACAGCCTCGAGACGCGCAGGATGAACGTAGACGACAAAGTAATCATGCACGTTGATTTGCATGATCCAATGGCCGAGAGATCCAAGTCGTTGCAAGGGCTCCTAGCTAGCTGAGCCTTACTGTTTCTCAATGTGATCACGCTGAAAGTCACTGAACTATATTTTTATGCTTCAATTATGCACTATAAATGAATATAATTTTTGAATTATGTAGTTTTATGTACGCATAATTTACATTTACGTGTTACTCATTGTTTGTGTTTGATGGTATGACGTGCATGTTTTTGCATGGATTTAAGGTTTCAAAAATAAAGTAGGGGTTACGATTACAAAAAGGACGTCGGACAGCTCTGGTCCACAAACGCCCGGCAGATGTCCTAGCGAAAGGACTTAGTCGTGGAGCCATCGCAACTAGGAAGCAAGAAGGGGTTAATCGGGACAAAGGACACGAGGTTTATACTGGTTCGGCCCCTTACGTTGAAGGTAAAAGCCTACGATCCAGTTTTGAGTGGGATTCCTTATGTCTCGATACCTAGGGAGCGAGTTCGCTTGACATAGCTCTCGATTTGTGGTTACTTGCCCTGAACCGCCGCCGGGTCGTCCCTTTATATACAGAGGTCGACGCCCAGCGGCTCATAGAGTCCCGGCCGGCTCATAAACAGTGTTGTCGGTGTCAAAACCGGCGTATCTCGGGTAGGGGGTCCCGAACTGTGCGTCTAAGGCGGATGGTAACAGGAGGCGGCGGACACAATGTTTACCCAGGTTCAGGCCCTCTCGATGGAGGTAATACCCTACTTCCTGCTTGATTGATCTTGATGATATGAGTATTACAAGAGTTGATCTACCACGAGATCGTAGAGGCTAAACCCTAGAAGCTAGCCTACGGACTAAACCCTCCGGTTTATATAGACACTGGAGGGGGCTAGGGTTACACAGAGTCGGTTACAAGGGAGGAGATCTACATATCCGAATTGTCAAGCGTGCCTTCCACGCAAAGGAGAGTCCCATCCGGACACGGGACAAAGTCTTCAATCTTGTATCTTCATAGTCCATCAGTCCGGCCAAAGTATATAGTCCGGCAGTCCAAGGACAACCTAATCCAGGACTCCCTCAGTAGCCCCTGAACCAGGCTTCTATGACGATAAGTCCGGCGCGCAGATTGTCTTCAACATTGCAAGGCGGGTTCCTCCTCCAAATACTCCATAGAAGATTTTGAACACAAGGATCGTGTCCGGCTCTGCAAAACAAATTCCACATACCACCGTAGAGAGTATAATATTCCACAAATCTAATATGCTGACAACTTTCATAGCGTGACATCACACCATGGCCCGGTCATTATTCGAACCGTTTTTCTCAACCAGCTACTGCACATATTGCGAGGCGGTTTTCCTGGCACGTCTTGTCGAAGCAGAGATCGTGTCCCTTTATCACGGGATTCTTATCAATACGGGCGTGGGTAACCCAACCGCGCCATCAATCACGGCGCTTGGGGAATAAACGAGATTACCAGGCAAGTGGGGAGGCGCAGAATCCCTGCTGCCTTTATAAGGGGATAAGGACTCCCTTTCGCACCAATGCTTTCTTCTTCCTGATCCATTCCCCTTCGCTCGAGCTCCAGCGCCCGAGCGTTCGTATTCTCCGCCCACAAAGGCCTTCCGAGAATGCCCGGATCCGGAGCAGGAGGCAAGTGGATGGCCTCTACCGTCCGGGAGAAGGATATCAAAAAGCTTCGGGAGGCCGGGTACCTGGCCAAGAAAATCAGCCACCGTCTCCCGACGGCGGGACAGATCGTCCCTACTCCGGAACCCCACGAGAGGGTTGTATTCCTCCCTCATTTTGTCCGCGGGCTAGGGTTTCCTCTCCACCCGTTCGTTCGCGGCATCATGTATTATTACGGGATCGACTTTCACGATCTATCCCCCAATTCCTTCCTCAACATCTCGACATTCATCGTCGTGTGCGAGGCTTTTCTCCGCATCTCGCCACACTTTGGCTTATGGCTGAAGATCTTTAATGTGAAGCCCAAGGTAGTGAGCGGTGAGCATGCTGAGTGTGGGGGTGCTATGGTGAGCAAGATGCCCAACGTCACATGGCCAACAGGTACTTTTAATGATTCCGTCAAAGAGTGGCAGCAGCAGTGGTTTTACATCACTGAGCCGCGCAACACGGAATGGGCCGCTGCTCCCGAGTTCCGATCCGGAGCCCCTCTGCGGCTAAAGTCCTGGCCTAAGAAGGGCCTGAACTGGTCTTCGTCCGATGAACTGTCGGTGCTCCAGACGCGCGTTAAAGATATGGAAGACAAGAACATCGAACTTGTCAATGTAGTCCACGTGATGTTAGTTCGCCGGATCCTGCCTTGCCAACACCGGACTTGCAATCTATGGGAATTCGATCCGGCCAAGCACCAGACCCTGTGAGAGCTCTTTGTCTCCTCGCACAAAGACATCTGGAAGGTGCTTTTCAAGTCCGGCAAATCATGGCCGGACTCGGCCGAGGACCGCGGGTACCAACTGTCCCGCCCTGCAAGCTCGGTAAGTTATTATACGTTTTATCCGCATAACCCAAGGGAAATGCTTAATGTGTTTTCCTCAACTCTCCTAGGGCTGGACGAAGAAGGTGGGGCGGATCCACTGTCCGGCCCCGCTGCCCGAAGAACCGGCCGGCCCACTTCTGACGAAGATGCTGGTCCCGGTGCCTTACAAGGCGCCGAAGAAGAAGGCCGAGAAGGAGGCCAAAAAGACCCGGGGCGGCCTTCGTCGCCGCGGCACTTCGGACACAATATCCGAAGGCTCCAACGCCTGTTCTGCCTCCGAAGAGGACGAGGAGGAGGAGGAAGACGAATCCCCAGCGGGGGGAAGAAAGAAGAGGACGACCTCCATACACTTGGAGGCCGAGTCGCCTAAAAGGGGAAAAACTCCTCTTCCGAAAGAGTCCACTGCCGCCGCCGACAGCAGCCCGGCGTGGGATCCCAGGGCCCAGCCCCTGGTGAACTCGTGAGTATATAAAATCCGAACACGTTTATGCGTCTAGACTCATCATGGCATAATATTTTAACCTGAGTCATATTTTTTGTAGTCCGGCGAGGTCCCGCACCGAACAATCCTCATCAAAGGATTTGCTGAGCTCGGATGCTATGGAGAGCGGGACGCCCCCGAAGGCCCCTTCCCCCAAATATGTGAATAACACCGAGGCTTCGTCCCAAAAGGACCCCGGCCAAGGGGGGAAAGATCGAGAAGGCGGCGCCTGGAGGTCAAACTTCAGGGGCCGGAGACATGGGGGAGAAGATTCCCATGGGAGTCGATGGCGGGGGCCATCTTGAATTCGGCCCCCAGCCGGACGCAATTCCGGAGACCAACACGGCTCCAGAATCAAGCAGCGGCCTCCCTCGGCTGGAGAGGGCGTGCCTGTTCCACCGGCAACCTCTGTCCAACCAGAGGTGTCGGATGCTTTGTTGGCGGCGCTGAAGAGCGCCTCCATCGTCGATGAACACCGTGCCCTTATGGGTGCGGTGATTGAGAAGATTCAGTCTGCTGAGAGTGGACTGAATGAAGCCTATATCAGCCATATAAGAGGTTTCGAAGAGTGTCATAGTATGGATAGTAGCCCCTGGTACACTGTTCGGTGAAAGAAAGAACCGGACAGAGGATCAAATTTATGTTCGCAGGAAGACTCATTTGATGACATCCATCTCTCTTTTATAAGCAGGCGTCTGCAGCGGCTGCTGCCTCTCATACTGCGGAGATCTCCGGACTGAATCAAAGTTTGGAGCGGACCAAAGAAGAACTTGGCCAGTTGAAAAGGCAGTTGGAAGATAAACAAGGTATGCGCAAGCCTTGTTTGTGTTCAGTGCGAACAAATTTCCAATATGATAAAATATGGTTCATGGTTTCGCTAGGGACGATGACCGAAGTCGAGGCTCTTAAGAAGGCTATGGCCGAGGCCGAGAAAAAGGCAGCCATAGAGCAGGCTCTTCGTGAGAAGCACGAGGCCAGGGTTATTGAAGCTGAGCAGGAGCTTCAAGAGGCCGTAAAGAAATGCGAGACCTTGGAGCAGAGTTTAATGGAGAAAGAATCCGAGCTCACCAGGGCTAATCAGGCCACGTGCGATGCCCAGGGGGAAACCCAAGGTGCCCTGCAGGAGATCCAAGAGGCGAGGAAGATCGCGGCGGGTAAGGCTTTTTTCCATGTAAAGCAAGTATTTGAGGAGAAAATCATGTTTCTAATTTTGAGTTCGGATTTCTCCAGGGGTATTTGCGGAACTGCCCCGCAGCATATCAGATGCCGCCCAATTCTACCAAGCCGAAGAAAGGAAAACTGCGGATAAGCTCTTCTGGTCGCAGTATCTGGCACCGAATTATCCGGTGCCTTTTGCCGATCAACTGAAATAGCTGATCGAACTGCATAAGGCGGCGGAACTAGCCATGAAGGATTTGATTATCCGGCTATGGCCTGCCGAGCCGATTCCAAGCAGCTACTTCGGGCTCGTGAAGCGGCTTGTATGTGCCTGCCCTCGACTTGACGTCATCAAGCGGTCGGTCTGTATAGAGGGTGCGCGAATGGCCTTCGCCCGCGCAAAGGTGCACTGGGGGAAGATGGATGCTGAAAAGCTGATGACCGAGGGACCGCCAGAGGGGAAGAAGCACCGCAAGCCCGAATTATATTATGAAAGTGTCCTTTCAGGATCCTACCTTGCGGCGGAGCTGTGCACCAAGGACGTTATATTTCCATGAATGCAAATTATTTTGTCCTTTGTGATGTTGAACAAGGTCATAATTTATTGCCTGTTGTATAAAAGTTTATCCTCCTGCGCAGCCATTTTATATATTAATCCTAAGAGTTGGCCAGTCGTTGGCTTCTGCCCCCACGTAGGAAGTACAGGGGTGTTCGGGATAAACCTGATCACTCTTTATCCCAGTTTTGGGTCCTTCGAAGGAGGTGTTCAGCACAACGAACCAGGCAATCGGACTATAGGGCTTTATCACTCTCACTTAGCCATAGGAGCTTTAGGAAAGGAAGGTAGGTGTAGCCCCTGGTGTTCGGAGGACCACACGAGGGGCTCTATAAGCACCTGATCGAAAGAAAAACCGATCCATCGCACGCTGCATTGGATATGGCATTATGCGGGAGAAATCCTTAAAGATTTTACAACCTCTCGAATAGCTGACCAGCTCTCGCCGTATCATGGCAGTCAATTTTCGGCTTTCTCTACTGAGATGCTTGTCCGGAAGAACCGGGACACAATCGCAGTAGTTCTCCCTGTGCCGCCTTAGCCGATATAGCGGAACGTAAGGCAGCAAAACATGGGAGCCGGGCAAACCCAACATTTGACCCAAGACATGATTCAGAGCTGATGCATATAATGCTATAAGTTCTAGGTGCCGAACTTCCATGAAGGTGTTCGGACTTTATTGCCGTATTATGGGTAAAACGAAGCCCCTGGCATATTTAAGGCATATCGCGGCGTACGGATGCCAGTTGACAAAATAATTTCAATAAGAAATAACAGCAAATTAGTGTCATATAAATCCACATGTTGTATTTGAATGGTACGTCGATGCGTATGAGTGCAGGTAATGTGATAAAAAAGAGATATGACTGTGGAACCTGCTGAGACCAGGGGGAAGAAGCTGTGTGCGGATCCGGAGTATAGTCGGATGGTCATTGCGGGGAATATCTAAGGATTCCCTTGCGCGTTCGAGCTGCTTCCATATCGCCAGTCCTAGTCGGTGCAAAGGTGAACCTGCAAAGGAAATGTAAGAAATGTTTGTGTGCCGGGGAGCGGTTGAGCCGCGGTATGCGGCCTGTCCTGGCCTTCGCCGGAGTGTTTAATTGAGCTCTGGACGAGCCGGGCTATCCTGCAGCGAAGTAGTTCGGAGTCCTTTGGCAATGTCCGGGAGCCTGGCCGTCGACTCGAGGTTCGATTGGAAGGTGCCACTCGTTGCTTCTGCTGTTAAAGCAGCGTTATACTCCTTGGTGCCGAGGGAAAGTTCGGCCTTGCCATTAACCGTGATGACGCCGCGCGAACCGGGCATCTTGAGCTTTCGGTAGGCATAATGTGGCACAGCGTTGAATCGAGCGAACGCGGTTCGTCCGAGCAGTGCCTGTTAATCACTGCGGAAGGGGACGATGTCGAAGATTAACTCTTCGGCACGGTAATTGTCTGGTGATCCGAAGACTACCTCAAGGGTGATGGAGCCTGTACAGCTGGCCTCCACACCTGGTATAATACCTCTGAAGGTGGCTTTAGTGGGCTTGATCACCGAATGATCGATGCCCATATTGTGCACTGTGTCCTGGTAAAGTAGGTTTAGACTGCTGCCTCCGTCCATAAGGACTCGTGTGAGGTGGAACCCGTCAATAATTGGGTCGAGGACTAGTGCGGCTGGATTTCCCTGATTGGTGTTAACCGGACGATCCGTGAGATTGAAGGTGATCGGCCCTAGTTTATATTGTGGGACGACTGGTTCCGTTAAGTCGTCATCCCTAAGGGTGCGCATCCGGTCCGGGTTGGGAGTGTGGGTGCCGTTTACCACGTTCACCGTTTGGATTTGTGGGGGAAATTTCTTTTGCCCTCCTGTATACGGTGATTTGGGCTCCTCGTCGCCATCATCGCTTTGAGACCCCTTATCTTTGTTTTTGGCGCCTGTCCAGCCGGCTTGTTTGAAGACCCAGCATTCTCTGTTGGTATGATTGGCTGGTGTTCCGGGGGTGCCATGAATTTGGCATGGGCGGCCGAGTATGCGGTCCAGACTGGACGGATCCGAATTGTCATTTTTGAGTGGCCCATTCCGTTGACCGGACTTATAGCCACTAAATCCGGCATTGACTGCCGTATCTTCGGTGTTTACACCATTTTTGCGGCGCTTGTGTTTGTTTCATCGGGGTTTGTCGTTGCTATCTCTGGCCTCTGATGTGCCAGGGTTGCTTGCTGTGTTGTTGCTATCGGCCAACCAGCTATCTTCGCCCATGCAAAAGCGGGTCATGAGTGTCGTGAGGGCTGCCATGGATTTTGGCTTCTCTTGGCCGAGATGTCGGGCGAGCCACTCATCACGGATGTTATGTTTAAAGGCCGCTAGGGCTTCGGCATCCGGACAGTCGACAATTTGGTTCTTTTTAGTTAGGAACCGAGTCCGGAATTTCCTGGCTGACTCTCCGGGCTGTTGTGTTATGTGACTTAAATCATCAGCATCCGGTGGTCGCACATAAGTGCCCTGGAAGTTGTCCAGGAATGCGTCTGCCAAGTTCTCCCAACTTTCGATGGAGTTTGTCGGCAAGCTATTCAGCCAATGCCGAGCCGGCCCTTTGAGTTTTAGCGGGAGATACTTGATGGAGTGTAGATCATCCCCGCGGGTCATGTGAATGTGGAGGAAGAAATCCTCTATCCATACCGCGGGGTATGTAGTGCCATCATATGATTCAATGTTCACGAGTTTAAACCCTTCTGGGAATTCATGATCCATTACTTCATCAGTGAAGCATAGGGGGTGTGCGGCGCCTCTGTGCCGGGCTATATCACGACGCAGTTCATACGAGGCTTGTCTGCTGTATTCGGCCCGGCCGGATTTGCTTTTAGTATATGCGGCGTGACGGTCGTCGTCACGCGTTGAGGCACGCCCCCGTGATCCGTAGACCGATCTTTTATGTCCTGACTTGTTTTCCAATACGTCTCGCAGGTCCTGCGTGTTTCCCCGGGCCTTGGTGTTTTTGTTTGGCTGGCGACGGGGTGAGGGTTGGAATTCGGGCTGATATGCCGTTTTGTCTCGGCCACGGGGCGGCCGGTCAGCCGCATCATACGTTGGTAGTGTAGGCTTTAGTGCTTCCTCTTCGAGTTGGGGTAGCAACTTGCACTTTGGGAAACTTTTGGTTGGGCGTTCGAGTTCGTAGTCCTCGGCTGCCAGGACCTCGGTCCATCTATCCGCTAGCAGATCTTGATCAGCCTGAAGCTTCTGCTACTTTTTCTTCAAGCTTTTTGCTGTGGCTATAAGCCGGCGCTTGAAGCGCTCCTGCTCGACGGGATCCTTAGGCACGATAAATTCTTTGTCGCGGAGGCTCGCCTCGTCTTCGGAGAGGGACATGTAAGTGTCATCTGATTCTCCGTCTGTCGCCTGTTTCTTAGGGCTAGCTTGCCCATCCTCCTGCTCGAAGCCTGGCTGGAGGGGATTGTATTTGTCTTCGGCACTATCCGTAGCGTTATTGTCTCTTGTGCCGGTATCACTGCTTTTGCTATGGCAGGGCTTAGAGCGGCGCCGATGGCGCCGGTGCTTAAGTTGCTTCTCGAGGGAATTATCCTCCGTTGCCTTATTGCCATCGCTTTCTTTGGGGGTGTCCACCATCTATATATCATATGATGAGGTGGCAGTCCAGCGCCTTGTGGGCGGTGGTTCCTGTTCTTCTCCTGCATCGTCGTCCATACCGTCGATGTCTTCGGAGCCGAAATCGAGCATGTCGGTTAAGTCGTCGATAGCGGCTATTAAGTGGGTGGTGGGTGGGGAACGAATTTCTTCGTCGTCCGCTTCCCACTCGAGCCGGACATAGTTCGGCCGAGGGTCTCCTGACAAGGAGAGAGACCTTAATGAATTTAGCATGTCGCCCAGGGGCGAGTGCTGAAAGATATCCACGGAGGAGAACTCCATGATCGGTGCCCAATTAGATTCGATAGGCACGGACGCAGGTGGCTCGGAGCCCGTGGCCGGGGACGAATCCAAGGGTCCGGCAACACAGGTCTCGTAGGAGGTGAAGTCAGTATTTGGCTCTATCGCCGCTGAGTGTGCGGCCTCCGTGGCGGGGTCCATCCACCCGTCCTCGTACGGCGTGATCTGCTCCGGATTGAGGGCCGGAGTAGCCACAGGTGTGATCTCCCGAACACCGTCCGACGGCAGAGTTAAGTCATGCTCGTCGTGACTGTGCGGCGCACCGGACACGGGCTTGAATTCGTCGAAGATCAAGTCTCCGCGGATGTCGGCAGTATAGTTTAAGTTTCCAAACCTGACCTGACGGCCAGGGGCGTAGCTCTCGATCTGCTCCAGATGGCCAAGCGAGTTGGCCCGTAGTACGAAGCCGCCGAATACGAAGATCTGTCCGAGGAGGAAAACCTCACCCTGGATCGCATCGTTGCCGATGATTGAAAGAGCCATCAAGCCTTTATCATGACGGCACAGTGGAACTCTCAATGAAAGCACCAATGTCGGTGTCAAAACCGGCGGATCTCGGGTAGGGGGTCCCGAACTGTGCGTCAAGGCGGATGGTAACAGGAGGTGGGGGACACAATGTTTACCCAGGTTCGGGCCCTCTCAATGGAGGTAATACCCTACTTCCTGCTTGATCGATCTTGATGATATGAGTATTACAAGAGTTGACCTAGCACGAGATCGTAGAGGCTAAACCCTAGAAGCTAGCCTATGATTATGATTGTTGTTGTCCTACGGACTAAACCCTCCGGTTTATATAGACACCGGAGGGGGCTAGGGTTACATAGAGTCGGTTACAAGGGAGGAGATCTACATATCCGAATTATCAAGCTTGCCTTCCACGCAAAGGAGAGTCCCATCCGGACACGGGACGAAGTCTTCAATCTTGTATCTTCATAGTCCAACAGTCCGGCCAAAGTATATAGTCCGGCAGTCCGAGGACCCCCTAATCCAGGACTCCCTCAAGTGTCCGGCTCGGTTTCTCTCTATTCCTGCCTTATAGTACAAGTTCACACATATATGGCGGTTTATCTCTACGGGCCTTAAGTCGCCCTTTGGGCCTTGGGCCCTTAACTAACCCGTCATCTCCAGGAGTGGTCTTGGGCTTCATGAATCGTCTTAAGTATGACCCGGCACCTCCTGGCGGGTCATACTAATAATTATATCCCCAACATTAGGCCCCAGGTTGATTTGAACTGGTTCATGTCAATCTTCAACACCTTAGGAAAAATCTTCTGCTCTCTGTCGAACGGAAATTTGTAACCCGCCATGACGTCATCTGTCATTAATTCGTATTTTATCCAATGTATCTCAACGGATCTTTATCTTTTATAACCATCCCGAGAATCGAGGCGTTCTGACAAGCTGGATACCCATAATTTTCGGCCTCCTCATTTTTCGCGCCCACTTATCAGTCTTTTCCTTATAAATAGGCACGAATGGTCTTTCTGCATTCTCCCCCTTTTCGTCGTCTTCTTCCTCTCGCGACTGTCGGGTGGTTGGTGCGACATATGCCAACGGATGGCTTATCATTGTGGGTGCCAATAAGACATCGCCGGTGCCTGGAAACGGGATGAGGCGAAGACATGCACGCCGGCGGATCTTACCCAGGTTCGGGGCTCTCCGAGGAGATAACACCCCTAGTCCTGCTCTGCGGGGTCTCCGCATGATCACTAGATCAAGGATAGGTAGCTACAATCGCTCCTAGAGCTGTTGGGTTCAAGGGAGAAGAAGAACAAGGCTAGCTCTTGCTTCTCTCTATCTCTATGGTGTGTGTGCTGCGTTCAGAAGCTAACCCTTTGCATGGGTGCTCCGGGGGGTTTATATAGGCCTACCCCCTGGGGGGTACAATTGTAATCCGGCTGGGCTCTGGTCCCAGCCGTCAGTGTCTACACTCGCCGGCTTCTCCGCCGGCTGTTGGGGCCTGCCGACTGGTGGGTCCCGCCGGCTGCCGGCCCCACCGCCTAGGGTCTTGTCGGCAGCTGCTTACTGTAGCCTCGCCTCTGATGACGAGGGCTTTGTCGAGATAAGCGTGGCTACAGTCTGCCGCCTCGAGGGCTCTCACTGTAGCCTCACCTCGTCTTGTCTTCTCAATGGGGCTCCCGCTTCGAGGAAGGGAGTAGCCGGCTTCTGGGGGGCGGCTACACCCCTGGCCGACTGGGGGAGTCTTTTTTCTTCCGGGCCGCCTTTGCGCCTCTCTCTGGCACAAGGGGCCCGCCGCCCGCGGGCCGTACAAGAGTTGGTCGTGGATGACGTTGAGGCTGGCATGGCTACAGTGCCGAGCCGAACGGGAGACGGCCCCCCCGTACGGCCTCCTGTGGCCATGGCTGCCTCGGGCCTTGGGGGTAGTGGGCCGCACTGTGGCCACACCCCGTCTTGTCACCGTTATGTGGGTGTAGCTTTGGTGGTTGTGGTCTCGGCCGGCTTCTTGGAGTCGGCGCTCTTCTTGGCCGGCTTCCCGGAGTCGGCCACCCCGTAGTTGTCCTGGGGAGAGGTTGCTGAGGCTGGGTCGCCTTCCGGGAGTCGGCTTCAGAGGTAGCCGGCCAGGGAAGGCGGCCCAATGCTTGGAGTGCTTGGAGGCCCAAAGGCTTGATAATTTTTTCAGAAGAACCAGGGGCAGTCGGTTAGGCTACCCGTGGCCATTTACTCCGACAGTAGTCCCCGAAGCTGATTGGGCTTCGAGGTGGAGTAAGGGTTGAGAAGATCGATCAGCTTCCTATCTTGACAAGTCGGCAGCTGGGAGCCGGCTTTGGTTAGGCGTGCCGCCTTGGTCGAAAACTCCGGAGTCGGAGGGCGGGAGCTCGCTAGTGTGTGCACCGGGCCGCGGGCCGGCCACTTGCCGTCTGCGAACCACGTGGCCTCCCTTGGCCAGAAAGCCTGCCAGCCCACGCGCGCGACGGGATGTCGCCGCAGGGCGGGGGCCCGCGACGTCCGCGGCCGGGCCCAGGCGCGGATTCTTTGCATCCCGAAACCGCCCGCACGTCTCCTTGCGGCAGTTTCGGCTCGCCTTTAGGGCGCAATAATCGCGGGGCATGGGGGGAATGGGTGCAGTTAATCCCACGTCTCCCCCACGTCCGGCCTCCCCGGCCTCGCCTCGCGGAGCTATAAGTAGGGGGAGGTGGAGGGCGGCAGGCCCTCGCACGCTCCTCCTACTTCCACCATCTTCTTCGCTCGCCGTTTCTCGCGACAGCGCCTCGCCGCCGCGCTCTTCCACTACTCGCTCCTCCGTCGCCGCACTTGTTCTCACCATGCCTCCCGCCACGGAGCAGTATGGCGGGGATTGGGACGGCTCCAATGTGCACGAAGATCACGTCGAGTTCCTCCGCCAGACGCGGCGGCTGCCCGACACGGACAAGGTGGAGGTCCGCCTCGCACCGGCGAGGGAAATTACGCCGGAGCCGCGGGAGGGCGAGCGGGTGGTCTTCCGCTCGCACTTCTTGCGCGGCATCGGCCTGCCAGTGAGCGCCTTCTTCCGCTCCTGGCTCGATTTCTACCAGCTCCAGCCGCACCACCTCACCCCAAACGCGGTGGTGCTGCTATCAGCCTTCGTCACCCTGTGCGAGGGCTACCTCGGCGTCCTCCCCACCCTCGAGCTCTGGGGGGAGTTCTTCCAGTCCAAGCTAGGCACGCGCATGTAGGGCGTGCCGGCTCAGACTGGCGCCTTCATCGCATCGCGGAGGTCGGTCGCCGACAACCCCTTCCCCGTCATCACGCTGATCCAATCGGTGAAGAAGTGGCAAAAATCGTACTTCTACGTGCGGAACATCGCCCCGCGGGGCGACTACATCAACCTGCCGGCTTACGTAGCCGGCCCACCGGCGGGCAGGCGGCCCCAGTGGTCCTTCCGGGCCGTGACTCTGACGCCGGCCGGGTCCGCCGCCGTCGCCCAAGTGCGAGAGCTGACCCAGTCGGAGGGCTTGACGGGGCCCGACCTGCTAGTCGCATTCGTCACGCGCCGGGTTCTTCCGCTCCAGAGCCGGCCTCATCTGATCTGTCAGATGAGCGGCCAGCTCGATCCGAGCCGAATGTGCACCAAGGAGATGCCGCGCGAGGAGGTCACCTATATGGTGAACTACCTTGCGAACTGCAAACTCACCGAAGAGTGGCAGTTCGGCAAGGAGCCATATAGCCGAGCCAATCCGCCGCCTACGGTATGTTCTCCTTGTCTCTTTTTCTTTCTCTTTGCTTTGTTGCCGAGTTCCTCTTGGCCGACTCTAACTTAGTCGGTTTGTTTTTCGACAGAGCCCTCTTCTTCGGCCGGCCGGCGGGTCAGACGCGGAGCGTCGATTCATTCCCGACCGGACCGAACACGATCTGGAGGACCCCGACTTGGGGGCGGCCGGTATGGACGACAACATCGAGCCGGGTGGTGGCCAAGCCGGCAGCGAAGCAGGCGGCTCCGGGCTCGGAGTCACCTTCGACGACTGCCGGACGACGATGAGGCCGAGGTCGCCCCGCGCCGCCAGCCGGCATCTGGACGCGGCGCGGGTTCCTCCGCTGCACCGCCTGCTCGGGGCGGAGGGCAAAAGCGTCGCGCCGCCCAGCGTTTGTTCGGCAGTCGGACGAAGAAGCCCAGGGGCGGGGCGGCGGCAACCAGGCGGGAGGAGGCGGCCGCGAAGGCGGCTCGCTTCCGCAAGACGGTGAAGCAGCCGCAGACCGTGTCGGCGTAAGTTCGAATTCTTTTGTATACTCTTTTTTCTTTCTTTTCTCTGGTGGTTCCTGAACCCTTGTCTTTTTCTCCAACGATCAGAGCTCCGTTGTCGCTTGAGCGGGCGGCTGCTGCCTCCGTCGTCGAGTCGCCGAGGGGGTCTGGGAGCACCACCCGCCGTGTGGACCCCCGCGCCGAGCTTCAGGCGGCGACGGAACGGAACGCGCGGGAGGCGCGGGAGGCGGAGGTACGGAAGGCGGCGGCCGCCCAGACGGCACGAGAGGAGGAGGCGGCGAAGGCGCTTGCCGATGCCGCAGCCAGGGCCCAAGCGGAGGCTGCGGCCGCGGCCGCGGCGGGGGAGGTTTTGATGGTCACCCCACTGCGCGTCATGGCGCCTGGGGACGTGGAGCCCTAACCAGAGGGAGCCAGCGGCGACCAGCCAGGGCTGAGGAGAGACGACGACGTCATCATCCTGGAGAGGGCGCCGGTGCCGACCCCGCCAACTGGGGCGGCTCAAGGCGGCCGGCCTGATCAGCCGCCTGCGCAGTCGGCGGGGGGCGAGCCGGCCGCGAGGACTGAGATGGCGGTCCGGATGCCGCCGAGCCGGCGCGCGGGGAAGGCTGCGTCGGAGCCACAGAAAGCCGCGTCGGAGCCGCAGCCGGCCGTGGGCTCCAGCTCGTCGGCCCAGGATGCGGAGGCGGCCAGCGCTACCTCGGGGTGGACGCCAGGCGGAGGGACGGCCGTGATGAACGTGGCTGCGCAGGACGTCCGGACCCGGCTCCAGGGCCAAGCTGCGGCGCTGAGGCAGTTCACCGACGAGTTCCTCGCGACGCGGGCGGCCATCCGGGTTAGTCTTCCCATCTTGCTTCTTCTTGACTTTGATTTCTTCTTGATCTTGATTTCTTCCGTGGGGGCGCGTCAGCGCATCCACTGGGTGTAGTCCCCGAGTTCCGAGTCGGCTGCTGAGCAGGCGGCTTGGAACTTCTTGGTGGATTTGTCTTTGCTATTCTTGCTCTTACTTCGATCTTCTGTCTATCTTGCAGGACTACCACAATCTTCGTGCGGCCGCCTTCAACTCCCAGGCTCGGGAGCTGACCCAGAAGACCGCCGACCTTACTGAGAGCTGAGGTACGTTCTTTGTTCTTTATCTCATGTGGGGGCGCGTCAGCGCACCCACTGGGTGTAGTCCCCGAGATTCGGGCCGACTGCTGAGCAGTCGGGTCGGATCTTCCTTGACGACTTCCCCTTACTGTTCTTTCTTTTTCTGCCGTCTCCGCAGCGGCCAACGCCAGTCTGAGGGCACAGCTGGGGAGTCTCAGACTGCCCTTCGTGCCAAGGACGCCGAACTCGCCGCCTTGGTGCAGGAACGCGACCGCCTGGCCAAGAAGTTGGCCGACCAGGAGGAAGGCCACAAGGCGGCACTGAAGGTGGTGCAGGACCGCGAAGCCGCCCTCCAGGCCGAGTACGAGACGGAGGCGGCTGGTTGGGCTGAGGCCAGGCAGACTCTGATCTCTGGCTATGGCCAGATCGAAGATCTGGTTGACGGTAAGCCGCCTACCTCTTCGTCCTTTCTTGCCATCTGCCACTTTGGCTCTTTTTCTGATTTGGTGCTCTTTTCTTCTTTTCTTCTTCTTTCTTGCGCAGAATATTTCCCTGGCTATTCTACTACCGCCAACCAGATCATCGAGGCCCGTCGCCAAGCGCGAAGGCAGGCTGGCTTTGAGATCTCGCCAACCGCCGGCCGTTCGCTGGAGGAGCAGCTCTTGGCGATCCAGGCCCGCATCCAGCAGGCTCACCGACTGCTCCGTCGGCTTCAGCGTGCCGGGGCGCAAGTCTTGGCCGCCCTCTGGCCCGGCCAAGTGGTTCCTCGCACCCTCAGTCGGACTGCCGACTGGCTGGAGGTGGCAGTCGGCCGCTTCGAGGCTTGGAAGGCCTTGGCGGCTCGCTCCGGTGCCAGGCGGGCGTTGGAGTTCGTCAAGGCCTGGTATCCTGGCCTGAGCCTGGATCAGCTGGCTATCTGGCGGCGGCAAGCCGACACGGAGCTGGAGCCGGTGCGGCCGGCTATCATCCGGCGGGCTTCGGCGATCGCCGACTACACCGACACCAGTGTCTTCGCCCCCGAGGTAGACGACAACGGTGTCGCCCAGCCGGAGGAGTGGTTCGGGCTGAACCCGGCGGACGGTGAAGACTCGGCGGAGGAAGAGGAAGGTGAAGACGCCGAGCCGGCTGGTGGAGCAGCCGACAAGCCTCAGCCTGACCGCGCCTCCAGCACTACGTCGCGTGCGAGTGCGTCGCCTGCCACTGGTGGTGGCCAAGCCGAGACCCGCTAGGCGGCCACTCCTTCAGCCGGCAAGGCCGTCTCCACTGACCAGCTCGGCTTCCGCGTCGCGCCCTAGTCTGCCATCTTTTGTTTTCCTGTCTTGTTACTTTTGGAACAATGTTTGGTTAAGTCTGCGCAATTCCACCCACTGGGTGTATTCGAACTTATGTCTGTTGCCAGCCTGTTGGGGGCTTCTTATATGTATATATAACTTATGCATGCATTTGGCCTTTCCTTGTACTTTGCTTTTTATCCTTCCGCTTTTTCCTTTGCCGCCCTCCCTTGGTTGCCGCCTCCCCAGTCCAACAGTTGCTCTGCAATCTGTAGCTGGGGGAGTGCTTGGCCGATTGGGGGGGGAGTACTCTAGCTTTGCTGGACTAAAGCTAAGTGTTTAGGAAGCCGGCCAGCCGGCTGTTCTGACAGCCGGCAGGCGTGTTTGGAGGCCGTCCTTTTGCTATATAAGTTCGTTGGTCCTTAGCCATTTTTCGTGTGGGCATCCTTTCTGCCTTGCCTCTTGCTAGTCGGACAGTCGGTTCTTCGAGCTGTGACTTTCAACAAGAGAGGACTCGGGAGCCGGCACACTACTTTTCTGACTTCAGGTAGAACTTTTAATATAGCTTAAGGCGGCCAGTCCCCGGGCCGACTAGTCGAACCCGGTGCCAGACAAGAAATCAAATGTAATAATACATTCATGGATATGACACTTGTCATTCATAGATAAACAAAGGCAGTCCCCGAGTACTGTTCGGGGGGCTCGTTGGTTTGTACTTAATACAAAAGGGGTAGCATGATACATACTGCTTTCAACTGTAAAATCGTCTCACGAGGTTTGCGTTCCATGGTCGCTCCGACTCCTTGCCGGAGTCGTCTCTCTTGCGTGCTCTTGGTTTTTTCGCGTCGATCAAGTAGTAGGAGTCGTTGCCGAGTGCCTTGCTGACGACGAAGGGGCCTTCCCAAGGGGCCGAGAGCTTGTGCTGGCCGGCTGTTCGCTGGATCAGCCGGAGCACAAGGTACCCCTCTTGGAAGGATCTTGGCTTGACCTTGCGGTTGTAGTAGCGGCGCAGCCCTTGCTGGTAGATGGCGGACCGGCTGAGTGCTAACAGCCGGCCTTCTTCCAGTAGGTCGACGCCGTCTTCTCTTGCTTCCTTGGCCTCCGCCTCCATGTACATGGTGATCCGAGGCGAGTCGAACTCGATGTCCGTTGGGATGACAGCCTCGGCACCATACACGAGGAAGAATGGAGTGAAGCCGGTTGACTTGTTGGGTGTAGTGGCAGACTCCAGAGGACAGCCGACAGCTCATCGAGCCAACAGCCGGCCGATCGTTCCAGTGGCACAACCAGTCGGGGCTTGATGCCGGAGAGAATGAGTCCATTTGCTCGCTCGACCTGGCCGTTTGACTGCGGGTGGGCAACGGACGCTAAGTCCAGTCGGATGCCCTGCGTCGCGCAGAAACGTGCCAGTGCTCCTTTGGCGAAGTTCGTGCCGTTGTCGGTGATGATGCTGTGCGGTACGCCGTACCAAGTAGTGATGTCAGTGATGAATGTCACGGCAGTCGGCCCGTTCAGCTTCTTAATCTGCTTTGCTTCGATCCACTTTGTGAACTTGTCCACAGCAACAAGTAGGTGTGTCAGGCCGCCGCGGGCTGTCTTGAAAGGGCCCACCATGTCTAGTCCCCAGACGGCAAAAGGCCAGGTGAGGGGAATGGTCTTGAGTGCAGAAGCCGGCAGATGTTGCTTGGAACTAAAAACTTGGCATCCTCTTCAGCTCTTGACTATTTCTTTAGCATCCTCCAAGGCAGTCGGCCAGAAGAAACCATGGCGGAAAGCCTTGGCCACAAGGGATCTTGAGGCTGTGTGGTGGCCGCATTCGCCTTGGTGGATGTCTTTGAGGATTGCCACTCCTTTTTCTGGCTCGACACAACGCTGGAAGACTCCAGTGACGCTGCGCTTCACAAGCTCTCTGTTGATTATTGTGTATGCTGCGGCTCGTCGTTGCACCAGTCTCGCTGAGATCTCATCAGCCGGCAGCTCTCTGCTGACTAGGAACTTTAGGATGGGCTGGGCCCATGACGGAGCTGTGACTTCTTCTTCTGTTAATGTAGCCACCATGACTCGGGTGGGTGGGTTGGGTGGCGTGGAGTTGGAGTCGGCCACCGCTTCTTGTGTCGTTGCAGTCCCCGGGCCGACTGCTGCAGTCCCCGGGCCGGGTTCTGAAGTCCCCGGGCCGGGTGCGACTACGGCAGTCCCCGGGCCAGTTGTCGAAGTCCCCGTGCCGCCTGCGGGGTTTCTCCAGTCGGATCCGGCTATATCTGGCGCAGGCGGTACGAAGATGGAATCCGACTCTGGAGACGGCTTGATGGACGGCTTGAGGAGGCGCTGGAGGGAGACGCCAGTCGGTATGGCCTGTCGGGTGGAGCCGATCCGTGCTAGGGCATCTGCTTGGTCGTTGTCGGCCCTTGGCACGTGGAGGAACTTGCACCCTTCGAAGTATCCGCTGATCTGCTGGACGAGGAATCGATAGCTCGCCATGTTCGCGTCCTTGGCGTCCCAGTCGCCAGACGACTGCTGGACCACCAAGTCCGTGTCGCCGTAACACAGGATCCGGCGTATGCCAAGCTCTTTGGCTAGCCGGAGCCCATGTACGAGCGCCTCGTACTCGGCCACGTTGTTGGAGGCGGCGAAGTGGATTTGCAGCGTGTACTTGAGCTTGTCGCCTTTGGGAGAGGTGAGGACGATGCCGGCTCCCAAGCCGGTGCACATCTTGGACCCGTCAAAGTGCATCCGCCAATGGGTAGAGTCGGGAGCCGGCGGTAGGTACTGGGTCTCGGCCCAGTCGACGAGGAAGTCGGCCAATGCTTGCGACTTGATGGCGGTGCGGGGTTGGTAGAAGATTGTGTAGGGCGCCAATGCAATGGCCCATTTAGCCACCCGGCCGGATGCATCCCGGCTGCCTATGATCTCGGCGAGCGGGGCGGTGCACACGACCGTGATGGGGTGCTCTTGGAAGTAGGGCTTCAGTTTCTTGGCAGCGAAGTACACCCCATAGCACATCTTCTGGTAGTGCGGGTAGTTTTGTTTTGAGCTGGATAGCACTTCGCTGAGATAGTACACCGGCCTCTGGACTAGCTGGGCTCGGCCTTCTTCCGGGCGCTGGACCACAACAACAGTGCTGACGACTCGGCTAGTTGCAGCGATGTAGAGGAGCATGGGCTCCTTCTCAGTCGGTGCCGCCAGGACAGGCGGAGTGGTCAGCATTTTCTTCAACTCATGGAAGGCTTGGTCGGCTTGGTCGTTCCACTCGAAGTGAGTGGACTTCTTCATGAGTCGGTACAGGGGGAGAGCCTTCTCTCCTAGTCGGCTGATAAAACGATTCAGGGAGGCTAAGCAGCCAGTGAACTTCTGCACATCTCGTAGCTTGGTGGGAATCTCCGTCCTCTCGATGGCCTTGATCTTGACAGGGTTGCATTCGATGCCGCGTTCGGAGACCAGGAAGCCTAGCAGCTGGCCGGCTGGTACTCCGAACACGCACTTCTCTGGGTTGAGCTTGATTTGGAATCGGCGCAAGTTGGCGAATGTTTCTTTTAGGTCTTCCAGCAAGGTACCGCGCTTCTCTGTCTTCACCACAATGTCGTCTACATAGACGTGGGCATTTCTGCCGAGTTGTTTCAAGAGGCATTTCTGCATGCAACGCTGAAAAGTGGCACCGGCATTCCTCAAGCCGAACGTCATAGTCAGGTAGCAGAAAGCTCCAAAGGGTGTGATGAAGGCAGTCTTCAGGCGGTCAGCTGGGTCCAACTTGATCTGATGGTACCCTGAGTACGCATCCAAAAAACTTAACAGCTCGCATCCGGCTGTGGAGTCTATCACTTGGTCAATCCGTGGCAGAGCAAACGGATCCTTTGGGCAGGCCTTGTTCAGACTGGTGTAGTCTATACACATACGCCACTTGTTATTCTTCTTCAAAACCAGAATTGGGTTGGCAAGCCATTCTGGAAAGAACACTTCCATGATAAAGCCGGCGGCAAGGAGCCGGGCTATCTCTTCTCCCACAATTCTTCGCTTCTCTTCTGACAGTCGGCGGAGGGGTTGCTTGACCGGCTTCGCATCAGCTCGGACATGTAGCTTGTGCTCGGCGAAATCCTTCGGGACACCCGGCATGTCCTTTGGGGACCATGCGAAAATGTCTCGATTCTCACGGAGGAAGTCGACGAGCTCGCCTTCCTATTTACTGTCCAAGTTCGCCCCAATGACAGCGAACCTCTCCGGGTTCTCCGGGTCCAGAGGTATCTTCTTCGTCTCTTTGGCAGGCTGGAAGGAGCCCTGCGCATCACAATCTTTGGGGTTGGGGGACAAGGCCGGCTGCTTGCCGGCCATGGCCACAACCCGTTCCAACATCTTCTTCTCTTCTGCCACCACGAGGGACTCGGCCAGCCGGCTACTGGCCATGGGGCACTCGATGGACTTCTTGTAGTCGCCGGCTACCGTGATGATCCCCTTCAAGCTCGGCATCTTCATCTTTAGGTAGGCGTAGTGGGGCACAGCCATGAACTTGGCCAGAGCAGGTCGGCCAAGCAGTGCATGATAGGGGCTCTCCAAATCCACTACCTCGAACCATATTGCTTCTCGGCGGAAATGATCTTTGTCTCCGAAGAGAACATCCATTTTGATCTTGCCGACTGGGGAGCAAGACAGGCCGGGGACGATACCATGGAAGACGGTGCGGCTCAGCATGAGCTGCTTCGCTTTGATGTTCAATTTTTCCATGGTATCGCGGTACAGTATGTTGATACTGCTTCCGCCGTCTATCAGGACGCGGGAAAATCTGGCAGCTCGCCTCTCCGTTGCGAGGGTGACATCCAAGACCATTGCATACGAGCCAGGAGAGGGCATCACCTCTGGGTGGTCGGCCTGGCTCCAGCTGATTGGCTTCTCTGACCAGTGCATGAACTCGGGGGTGCTAGTGGCAACCGCATTCACTTCTTGATGCTGTCGGCGTCGGCTGCACTTGTCGTCGGCTTGACTGGTGAAGACGACGTAGGCGGCGTGCTCTTCGGGGAATTCGTCTTGGATGGCGCCGACTGCCGGCCGAGCCGCCGGCTGCTGGGGGGCTGGAGGCGGCGGACCGGGAGGCAGAGGCGGCAACATCCCCTCGCCCTTGGTGATGCGGGTGAGCCAATGGCATTTCCGGGTTGTGTGGTTGGACGGCTTCGCGCCGCTGTGGAACTTGCAGGGGGCGTCAAGAGCTTGCTCGTAGGAGAAAGACGGCTGCCAAGCTGGCCTGCCACCCTTCTTCTTGGGAGCTGGCCGTTCTTCGGGCTGCTCGTCTTCAACTGTGGCCACCTGCCGACTGGAGGAAGTTGGCATGGGGGCCTTGCGCTTGTGATCGTTCTGGTAAGGGCGCCGATTGGGGTCGCCAGCCGGCGTCTTGGGAGCCGGAGCAATCACCTTCCCAGAGGCGTCTACTCGCAGCTCGGTCTTCATTGAGGAGTCGGCCGTGGCGTATTTGTCCGCGGTGATCAGCAACTCGTCGAGGGTAGCCGGCTCGTCGCAGAGGAGTCGGTGCTTGAGGAGGGTGCCCTCTCGGCACCCGGCGGTGAAGTACGCGATGGCCTGGACCTCATGCACCCCCTCGCAGGAGTTGCGGAGCTCGGCCCACCGCGTGAGGTAGTCGCGTGTCAACTCGTTGGGCCCTTGGACGTAGAGGGAGAGCTGGCGAGGCTTGGGAGGCCGCTTGTAGGTGCTGGTGAAGTTGCGGACGAAGACTTCTGTGAAGTCCAGCCAACTGTTGATGCTGTAGGGCTTGAGGTTGTTAAGCCATGTGCGCGCCGTGCCTTGCAGCATGAGGGGGACGTACTTCACGGCGACGCGCCGATTGCCGTTGGCTATGCTGACGGCCGTGGAGTAGTCGATGAGCCAATCTTCTGGCTTCACTGAGCCGTTGTACTTGGGCGTGTCTCTGGGGAGCGAGAACCCTTTGGGGAAGGGCTCGTCCCGGATGCGGGGGCCAAAGCATGGCGGGCCGACATCATCTTCTTCTTCTAATGCCAAGGATCGAGCAAGGCGGTCGATCCGGTGGCGGGCGTCGTTCTCGCCGACTCCTTCTCGGCGCCGAGTCGGTTGCCAAGAGTCGGGTGTGTGATAGGCGGCGGAGTGAGGCGTCTTTCTCTTCGAGGCGGGGGAGGGGGCAGATTTCCTTGGTGCTCTACTGCTCGAGGGCGGCCCTCCGCGTCGCGCTCGATGGTGATGCGAGTCCAGCTGCGGCTGGCAGCCGGCTCCTTGTCTTTCTTCTGGCGTGCGCCGCTCGCAGTCGGCGAGTGGGACGTTGCGGCGTGCTCTCGGCGCAGGGGATGACTATCAGCACGAGCGCCGGCTTTGTGCCGTTCTCCAGCCGCGTCGATCAGCTGCTGGATCCGTCTTGTCTTGTAGGGGAGCTCATCAGCTCCCAGCCCATTGAGCTCTTCTGCAGCCGCCTGAGCGGCTCGCAGATTCTCGAGCGGGGTGGCGTAGACGGAGCGGTCTGCCCCCAGCATGCTGGCGACGGCCGCGCCGCGCTTCTGGACGAAGCCGGCTCGGCTCGGGCCGCTAGGCGGCGGCGTACCGAAGGCGGCGCGGTCGACTTCGCGCTGGTGGGCCTCAGTGAGGCGTCTCATGGAGGCTATCTTCTGGCCCTCCGCGATGAGGGCGAGGCGGCGTGCCTCCAGGGTCTCGGCGTCGGCATCGGCCGGGATGGGGACGGAGAGGTCGTGCATCGCCGCTTGCAGGGCGTCGTGGGCGTTCTCGCCCGAGTTGGCGACGTGGCTGATGACCAGCACTTCTGTGACAGCGCTGTTGCCGCTGTCAGCTTGAGGGAGAGGGTCGTCGAAGACCACCACGTCGGAGGGGTAGGCGTCAAGTGATGCTGTGTCGGAGTCGACAAGCATCGGGTCGGTGGAGCCGACCGACTCCACATCTGCAGCAGGCTCGTTTTAGACGTTAAGCTGGTCGAGGAGGCTGACGAGGCGGCTCTCGGGGTAGTCCATGCCTGCGTCGGACGCAGGCTCGTCGGAGATGCGAGTCTCGCCGAGCAGATCGGCGAGGCAGCTCGCTGCGCAGGCGTCGTCGACGCCTTGCAGCGCGTCAAGGCAAACGCCATCGGGCGCAGCAGGCTGGCTGCGCTCGCGGGGGAGGAAGAGGGTTCCCGTCCAGAACATGTCTCCGGACGACGGTGCACCTGGCCCCACGGTGGGCGCCAAATGTTGGGTGGTTGGTGCGACATATGCCAACGGATGGCTTATCATTGTGGGTGCCAATAAGACATCGCCGGCGCGTGGAAACGGGATGAGGCGAAGACATGCACGCCGGCGGATCTTACCCAGGTTCGGGGCTCTGCGAGGAGATAACACCCCTAGTCCTGCTCTGCGGGGTCTTCGCATGATCACTATATCAAGGATAGGTAGCTACAATCGCTCCTATAGCTGTTGGGTTCAAGGGAGAAGAAGAACAAGGCTAGCTCTTGCTTCTCTCTATCTCTATGGTGTGTGTGCTGTGTTCAGAAGCTAACCCTTTGCATGGGTGCTCCGGGGGGTTTATATAGGCCTACCCCCCGGGGGTACAATTGTAATCCGGCTGGGCTCTGGTCCCAGCCGTCAGTGTCTACACTCGCCGGCTTCTCCGCCGGCTGTTGGGGCCTGCCGACTGGTGGGTCCCGCCGGCTGCCGGCCTCTTGGCCGACAGGCCGGCCCCACCGCCTAGGGTCTTGTCGGCGGCTGCTTACTGTAGCCTCGCCTCTGATGACGAGGGCTTTGTCGAGGTAAGCGTGGCTACAGTCTGCCGCCTCGAGGGCTCTCACTGTAGCCTCACCTCGTCTTGTCTTCTTAATGGGGCTCCCGCTTCGAGGAAGGGAGTAGCCGGCTTCTGGGGGCCGGCTACACCCCTGGCCGACTGGGGGAGGCCGGGCCGCCTTTGCGCCTCTCTCTGGCAGAAGGGGCCCGCCGCCCGCGGGCCGTACAGGAGTTGGCCGTGGATGACGTTGAGGCTGGCATGGCTACAGTGCCGAGCCGAACGGGAGACGGCCATCCCGTACGGCCTCCTGTGGTCATGCCTGCCTCGGGCCTTGGGGGTAGTGGGCCGCACTGTGGCCACACCCCGTCTTGTCACCGTTATGTGGGTGTAGCTTTGGTGGTTGTGGTCTCGGCCGGCTTCTTGGAGTCGGCGCTCTTCTTGGCCGGCTTCCCGGAGTCGGCCACCCCGTAGTTGTCCTGGGGAGAGGTTGCTGAGGCTGGGTCGCCTTCCGGGAGTCGGCTTCAGAGGTAGCCGGCCAGGGAAGGCGGCCCAATGCTTGGAGTGCTTGGAGGCCCAAAGGCTTGATAATTTTTTCAGAAGAACCAGGGGCAGTCGGTTAGGCTACCCGTGGCCATTTACTCCGACAGTAGACCCTACTGCCGCTCGAGCTTCGCCGCCGCCGTAGCGCACTTCGTCTTCCTCGACCCCGTCCGCTGCATCAACCTGAGCTTTTCCAGAGAAAGGCGGTGACCCTCCGCAGTAGATCTGCGTCCGTAAGTCTCTGCTTTTCCGCACCTTAGATCCACATTAGGGTTTGCGAGTACCTCTGTGTTCTTCGCTGTTCATCACAGATTCTTCGTGGTTTCTCCACTGCATCCTCTTTTGATCTAAAAGAAGTACGAAACTCGTGCGATAGCTGTTTCCCATCCATTTCAGATGCTAGTAGATACCCTTTTCTTGTACAAAAGCCTCTTTAGAACTAATGAACTCCTCTGTACTTGTTTTTTAGGTCTAGAGTATTTTCCTTTTCCGAGCATCCGTTGATCCAAAATAATGATTGTAATCTGTGAAACCTGTTTTTGTGACACTTAATCAACGTCTGCGTCTTGATAGATCCACTTAGCCATGGTGGCTCTAATCACTGACTTAAATTGCAATTCTCAATAGATAACATCCACCACACATGGCGGCTTAAATAATCTGTCATAATTAGCCATATATCATTAGGCCCCTTTATAAGCCGCCATCTTGAATATGCATTGAAATATTTCTCTCCGGCTTAAATTTGAACCGGAAATTTTTACTCTGTCTTTAGGCTTTCATCATAATGGCACCAAAAGCACCCACGACATGCAACTGGGTTAAATCCATCGTCACACACAAGACGTTGGATGACTTTGTAAAAAACGGCTATCTGCCGAACAAGGAAGTCATGTCTTATCGTGCTCCTAATCCGGAGGAAGAATTTCCTCAGCCCAAAGAGGGGGAAGTTATTGTTTTCACGGATCACATGAACCAGGGTTTTTCACCACCTGGCTCAAAATTCTTCAGAGATGTCCTGCAATTTTTTGACCTCCGTCCTCAAGACATCGGACCCAATTCCGTGTCTAACATTTGCAATTTTCAAGTGTTCAGTGAGGTATATCTTGGAGAAGAACCCCAACATTTTACTCTTCAGAGAGCTATTTTACTTGAACCGCCAGAAGGAATGTGCCAATGGTCAAAGCTTGGAACTTGGTGGTGTCTCAATCCAACGTCGGAGAGACGCAATCTTTCCTTATGCCAACCCATCGAGCCATCCCAAAGACTGGAACCAGACATGGTTCTACTGCCAAGATACTTCTCTGGCTAATGAGAACCCATTGCCCGGCTTTCGTGCCTCGCGCCTCGAATCTACTCATCCTTTACCAGACAAGCTATCTTCTACTGAACGTCAGAAACTTGCCCCCACTATGTCCAAAGTCAAGGCCCTTTTGGGGAATGGCTTGAGTGGTATTGATTTGGTCCGGGTCTGGGTTGCTTGGCGGATCATTCCATTAAGCCGCCGTGTCGGGTTAATGTGCACCTATACCGGCGAGCAAAATGATTCTCTGCGTCACAGATCTGTTGATTTACCTGAAGATGTTATTGATGATACGACAAAGTCGCTCTTGAACGAGAGCCTAGTAGATTGTAGCAAGTTTTGCTTAAGTCCCTTCTGCAAAGCTAACCTGGCTCCAACGGTAAGCCGCCAAACTTAAGTATTCTTATCTTGACCCTTAAGGTTGTCTTTACTCATACTCTCACTATTTTTTCACAGGCTAGTGATAAATTCTGGAAAGTTAAATATGATCACGAAGCTGCAAAAAAGGTCAGGAAGGCCAAGAGAGCCGCCAGAAAAGAAGTTGCGAAGAAGAAGGGCAAGAAAGCCACCGCCTCTGACTTGCTACGGCTAGAGGAATCTTCCGAGTCAGAGGTAGCCCTTGACTCTCTTGGCTCCTTTTTTAACCACCTTATTGACACTGATTATCAGCAGGAGGACATGGGAACCAGTCATGGAAAAGCTGAAGATGTAACTATAATTTCCCCCGACTCCGAGCCTTTTCCAAGACAGAAAATTCGAAGAGTAACCCGGAAAGTAAGATTTTCACATCCCTTAGCTTATCACGATCCTCAATTTCTTTTGAAGCGACAGATTCATGAGAGCTGGAGGCAGACCCGGACCAGCAAAGATGCGGAACTCTCCTCCTGCTTACCCAATGTACCAAGAAAGCGTCGGAACAAGGTCACCTCCGATTTATATCCCTTTTATCCTTTGGCGGGTCTCACTCGTCAACCACTCAATTCTTCTGACTCAAATTATCAGGAAACTTCACCTTCCTCCGGCAAGTCAATGCAGTCCAATTTGCCGGCTTTTAAAACCGCTCCAGGGTAATGATAACCTGCTTAACCTGTTTTCATTTCAATTTATTGTATTTGTACTAACCTTTTGATCTTATGCAGAAGACAAGCAAAGCCCAGCAAAAGGGCGAAGAAGAACAAGCCGGCCGAAGAGCCGATCTTAAATAAGCCGGAACTTGGAATGGCCGCACCTGAAGCCTCTACTCATGAGCCGCCGCCTGAGCAAGTCCATGATATACCAATGCCCACTGCTGACCCGCATGTCGAGCAAGTCATCGATGGTTCTGAAAACCTGGAATTCCCTAGCCCGGCCAAGATGGATGACCCTCAAAATCTAGAAGTCGAAATCACCAAGACCGTCTTTGTTGAGCCGGAGAGGCCAACCGTTCTAGCCAAGTGTTCTGCCAAGGAGGATCTTCTGGAATGCCGCAGAGCTAAGCTTGATGTCACTGAATATACTCACATGAGTATCGGAGAAATCTTTTCCGGCTATATGAGCCAAGTGCACAGCAGTCGTGACATAGAAATTGACATGGTGAAGCAGATGCAGCACAAGTTTGAGGTACAATCCTTTCTCTGTACTTATTTATCCTTACTATGCCAGCCCCCAAGTCTATTTCTTATGATGAAATATGCTGTAGACTTAGAAACAAGCTGATAATATTAGTAATATGTCTGGGCAAGATACATAAGAAATCCGGCTTACGCTGTAGCCCCCAAGGGCTGGCTTAAGCAGCATGTTTGAACCGGTCCTTATCCTGCTTGAATCAAATAGAATACTCTATAACAACAATATGCATTAGCCCCCAAGTGCCAAGTATCTTTGCTTACAAAGTGCTTGGGACTTATTTACATGAACCGCCATTTTAAGCAAAATTCTTCAGTATACATTAGCCCCCAAGTGCCAAGTGTTGTTGCTTGCAAAAGACTTGGGACTTAATACTGTATGCCAATACTCATGTTTTTTGACCCGGTATTTGTGCAGGCCACGACTACTCAACTTCAATCAGAGCTGTCTAAACTAAAGAGCCGCCTGGAGGTCCAAGAAACTGAAACTCAGAAGGCTAATTCCAAATTTGAATTCAGTGTATCTGAACAGGAGAAACTGAAATCCGAATTTGAAGTTGAAAACAAAGTCTGGGCTGACGAAAAAATTGCTTTAACCCAACGAGCCGAAGCAGCGGAAAAAGCTCTTGAAGAGGTAACCACTGAATTCTCCGGTTAAAAACATCGTGTATCTCAGATGGTCTCCGCAATCTTTGGTAAGTCGCCTTGCAAGTGTTAAATATTTGAATCTTTCTAATAAGCATAATATTGTCATGAATTCACCTGAGATTGTAATGCAGGCCCCAGGAGTTCCAATCTTAACCAAAGCATGCTGATAAAGCTGAAGGCGGTTTATACGCTGGTGGAACAACTCTACACCGGATCACAGCGTGCCTTGGCTGCAGTTGCCCTGTCAAACGAAGTCCCCACACTCCTGGCGGATGTACTGAAATGGCTTGCTGTGCTGCCCCGGCGGTTCAATGAATTAAGGTGATCTTCTGCGAGAGCCGGAGCCGTAGCTGCATTAAGCTGGGCCAAGGCGTGGCTACCGGAGCTAGGCCCGGCCGACATCGCCATTGGATATCCAAGCCTGAAGGAGGACGACACATCATTTGAACAGAAGGACTTCACCGCTTGTGTGAAGGAAATACGCCCTGTGGCCACTCTGATTGGTAATGACACGGATCTTACCAAGTACCAACCGGGTTATGACGCAGAAAATCAGAGAATTCCAACGCCACATTATGAAGTGACCAGCCTTATCCCTCCAATTCGTAAGCATACCTTCGCCCCTGAAGTTGACCCGGCCGGATTAATTGATGATGAAGCTGAATTTGAAGCTTTGAGTGGCATTGACTGGTCATCATCAACCTTCCAGGACAGGGAACAAGATGGAGGAGCGGAAAGGGATGATCCGGAAGCTGCAGGACAACAAAACAATTGATCCGTCGGGCGGCTCATATTTGTGTTTTGCTGAAAAAACAATGTTAACCATTTGGACTCGGGGAGTCATGTAATAGGGTAAACATAACTTGATTTTGTCGTGCCATCGTGCACGTGTTTGGTGCTCAACACTTGTTAAGCCGCATGTTATATGCACCCGTGTTATACTTATCATCTTTTTTCTTATGCTTACGAAAGTTCTTGAACTGCCCTGCATATAGAAATAAATCACAAGGCCCTTGGCAGTTTACCGCAAGGTGGGTCATATATCTTACATAAACCCAGATTATGAAAAAGGGTCATAGATAATCCGGTTATTATAGCTTTGAAATATAATTATAATATCATACCTGTGATCCTTTGATTTGTACTGCCGGTTTATGTGACCCGAACAGTAAGGGTGGTGACCCAATCTTGTAGAAGCTGGTACTTCCACACATGATTATTGTTATATGCTGGCGACTTATTAGCCAAGGTTAAGCCGGGTTAAATAGAAGCCACTCATTAGATGCTTCAAATATGAAAAAAGGTCTCAAGACAAACCCAAAAGATTGTTTGCAAAAAACTTTAGACAAAATAGACAGAATGTTGAGGCTTCTGATTCGAATATGATCAGTAAACCGTTCCAAAGGGGTTAAGCTAGGATTCGAATACGATCATGTAGCCCCCAGTGGCTTTGGCGTTGCGCCGATCAAGAGGGTACCGACAGCTATGTTCTCTTTGGTTCGAATACGACCTATGTTTGAACAGGAAGCCCCCAAATGACCTTGAGAGTTTTTTAACGACGCTGATTCGAATACGATCAACGTCGGACCCAAAAGGGGTTGAGCTATGATTCGTATACGATCAAGAAGCCCCCTAGTGAGTTGGCAGTGTGCCGATCAAAAGGGTATCGACAGCTATGTTCTCTTTGGTTCGAATACGACCTATGTTTGAACAGGAAGCCCCCTAGTGACCATGAGGTTTAACGGCTAGATTCGAATACGATCATGAGCCGGACCAAGAGGGTTAAGCTAGGATTCGAATACGATCAGCCCCCAATTAGTCGTTTTATAACTAGAATGATAAAAACATATGATTATTGAGGATGAAAAGGACAGAGGTCCTGCTTTATTACTTATCATAATATATACATCGTCAAAATGTGTACATCATGAGAGCCGGTGGCTCAAGTGTAGTAAGGCCGAAGATGAGCAATGTTCCACGGCCGGCGGGTCTCCTCCTCCGACTTGCGTGAGTCTTTGTGCTCTCGAACATCGATAAGGTAGTATGACCCGTTGTTCAGGTTCTTCCTGACCACAAAGGGTCCTTCCCAAGGTGGGGATAGCTTGTGCGCATCAGACTGATCCTGGATGAGTCGGAGCACCAAGTCAGCTTCTTGAAAGGTTCTGGACTTAACCCGACGGCTGTGATAACGGCGCAGGTCCTGTTGGTAAATCGCCGAGCGGGCTACTGCTAAGTCGCGCTTCTCATCTAACAGGTCAAGTGCATCCTGATGGGCTTGTTCATTATTAGCTTCAACGTAAGCCGCCACGCGGGGCGAGTCATGACGGATGTCACTAGGTAGAACCGCCTCTGCACCATAAACCATGAAGAAAGGCGTGTAACCCGTAGACCTGTTGGGGGTAGTATTGATGCTCCATATCACAGAAGGTAACTCTTCTACCCAACAACCCGGCGTCCGCTGCAAAGGAACCATAAGCCAGGGCCTGATGCCTTTCAAGATTTCCTGATTGGCTCTTCAGCCTGACCATTGGATTGGGGGTGAGCTACTGATGAAACATCAAGCCGGATATGCTCACGTTGACAGAACTCCTCCATGGCACCCTTGGACAGATTAGTACCATTATCAGTTATAATACTGTGTGGAAAACCAAAGCAAAAGATCACCTTTTTCATGAATTGAACCGCTGTGGCTGCATCACACTTGCTGATTGGCTCTGCCTCAACTCATTTTGTGAATTTGTCAACCGCCACCAAGAGGTGGGTCTTTTTATCTTTGGATCTTTTGAAAGGCCCAACCATGTCAAGTCCCCAGACTGCAAACGGCCAAGTAATTGGAATCATCCTCAATTCTTGAGCCACCGGTACATGAGCCCGTCGTGAGAATTTCTGACAACCGTCACATTTACTGACCAGATTTTCCGCGTCAGCATGAGCTGTCAACCAATAAAATCCATGATGAAAAGCCTTGGCCACAAGGGATTTTGAACCAACATGATGGCCACAATCTCCTTCATGAATCTCACGAAGAATTTCTTGACCCTCCTCAGGAGAGACACAACGTTGAAACGCCCCAGTCACACTGCGATGATGTAACTCCCCATTGGCAATCATCATTGACTTAGACCGTCGGGTTATCTGCCTAGCCAAGGTTTCGTCCTCAGGCAACTCGCCCCGGGTCATGTAAGCCAAATATGGCACTGTCCAATCTGGGATGATGTGAAGAGCCGCCACCAATTGTGCTTCCGGGTCAGGAACAGCCAAGTCTTCCTCTATAGGCAATTTGACAAAAGGGGTATGCAGAACATCCAAAAAAGTGTTAGGTGGCACCGGCTTATGCTGAGATCCCAACCGGCTTAAAGCATCGGCCGCCTCATTCTTTCTGCGATCAATGTGCTCCACCTGGTAACCTTTGAAGTGTCCAGCAATGGCGTCAACTTCACGGCGATAAGCCGCCATAAGAGGATCCTTGGAATCCCACTTGCCTGATACTTGTTGAGCCACCAAATCTGAATCGCCAAAGCACCTTACCCGGCTTAAGTTCATCTCCTTAGCCATCCAAAGACCATGGAGCAAGGCCTCATACTCAGCTGCATTGTTAGTACAGGGAAACATCAACCGGAGTACATAATAAAATTTGTCACCTCGAGGGGAAGCTAAGACAACTCCAGCCCCCGAGCCTTCCAATTGCCTGGACCCATCAAAATGAATAGTCCAATATGTGTTGTTCGGCTTTTCTTCAGGCATCTGCAGCTCCGTCCAATCGTTGATGAAGTCCACCAGTGCTTGAGACTTAATAGCAGTGTGTGGCACAAACTTTAAACCATGAGGCCCAAGTTTAATGGCCCACTTGGCGACTCGTCTTGTGGCTTCTCTATTTTGAATGATATCTCCCAAAGGAGCAGAACTGGCCATAGTGATGGGGTGACCTTGGAAGTATTGCTTAAGCTTCCGGCTTGCCAAGAACACCCCATAAACAAGTTTCTGCCAATGTGGATATCTTTGCTTTGACTCAATAAGCACCTCACTGATGTAGTAAACCGGCCGTTGAACCAGATGTTCCTTGCCAGCCTCCTTGCGCTCCACCACAATGGCCACACTGACGGCCCGTGTGTTAGCAGCCACATACAGCAATAAAGGCTCCTTATCAATAGGAGCAGCAAGGACCGGCGGCTCAGATAAGTGTCTCTTCAAATCTTCAAAGGCAGCATTAGCAGCATCACTCCAGACAAAGTCGTCCGTTTTCTTCATCATTTGATACAGCGGTATGGCCTTCACACCTAATCGGCTTATGAACCGGCTTAAGGCAGCAATACGACCCGCCAGACGCTGAACATCATTGATACACGCCGTTTTGCCAAAGAGGTGATTGCCTTGATCTTCTCCGGGTTAGCCTCAATGCCTCTGTTAGAGACCAGAAAACCCAAAAGCTTGCCGGCTGGCACTCCAAAAACGCACTTGGCCGGGTTAAGCATCATCTTGTAGACCCGGAGATTATCAAAGGTTTCCTTCAGATCATCTATCAAGGTCTCCTTCTCTCCGGACTTCACGACAATGTCATCTACATAAGCATGAACATTGCGCCCAATCTGACTGTGGAGACAGTTCTGCACACATCGCTTGTAAGTCGCCTAGGCACTTTTAAGTCCAAAAGGCATAGACACATAACAGAAGGCTCCAAACGGAGTGATGAAAGCCATCTTCTCCTGGTCCTTAACTGCCATTTTGATCTGTTGATATCCAGAATAAGCATCCAAAAAGCTCAAACGCTCACAACCCCGCCGTAGCATCAATGATTTGATCAATGCGAGGAAGAGCAAAAGGATCAGCCGGACAATCCTTGTTTAAGTCCGTGTAATCCACACACATACGCCAGGTGCCGTTCTTCTTGAGTACAAGCACCGGGTTAGCCAACCACTCTGGGTGAAAAACCTCAACAATAAACCCGGCCGTCAAGAGCCGGGCCACCTCCTCACCAATAGCTTTACGCCTCTCCTCATTAAACCGCCAAAGAAACTGCCCGACCGGCTTAAATTTTGGATCAATATTAAGAGTGTGCTCAGCGAGTTCTCTCGGTACACCCGGCATGTCAGAAGGTTTCCATGCAAAGATGTCCCGGTTCTCACGGATGAACTCGATGAGCGAGCTTTCCTATTTGCGATCCAGATTGGCACTGATACTGAACTGCTTAGATGAGTCGCCTGGAACAAAATCAACAAGCTTGGTGTCATCGGCCGACTTAAATTTCATTACCGACTCGTGTTCCGTGGTTGGCTTCTTCAAAGACATCATGTCCGTCGGGTCAACATTGTCCTTATAGAACTTCAACTCCTCTGTTGCACAAACAGATTCAGCGTAAGCAGCGTCACCTTCCTTGCATTCCAAAGCTATCTTCCGACTGCCATGCACGTGATGGTGCCCTTGTGACCCGACATCTTGAGCTGCAGGTAAACATAACACAACCGTGCCATGAACTTTGCATAAGCCGGGCGCCCAAACAGTGCGTGATATGGGCTCCGGATATTGACCACCTCAAAGGTTAACTTCTCAGCCCTGGAATCATGCTCATCCCCAAAGGCTACTTCCAGGTCAATCTTACCCACTGGGTACGCCGACTTACCGGGCACTACTCCATGGAAAACAGTGTTGGACGTCTTGAGATTTTTATCAGTCAATCCCATGCGACGAAAGGTCTCATAATAGAGGATGGTGATGCTGCTGCCGCCATCCATGAGCACCTTTGTGAATTTGTATCCACCAACTTGAGGTGCCACCACTAAGGCCAAGTGACCCGGATTGTCAACCCGGGGAGGGTGATCCTCCCTACTCCATACAATAGGCTGCTCAGACCATCTCAGATAACGAGGGACCGCCGGCTCAATAGCGTTCACGGCCCTCTTATGAAGTTTCTGGTCCCTTTTGCACAAACTAGTGGTGAACACATGATATTGTCCACTATTCAGCTGCTTTGGGTTACTCTGATACCCGGATTACTGCTGCTGCTGACCTCCTTGGCCAGATTGCTGATGATAACCACCTTGGTTACCTTGAGGGCCCTAAAAGTTTGAATTTGAACTGCCCCCCCGGGCCATGAAAATCGTCGCCACCTGAACCGCCTCCAGGTCTGTGATGGCCGTCAAACATGTTAGAATTCTTGAAAGCCTTCATGATCGTACAGTCTTTCCACAGGTGAGTGGCTGGCTTCTCCCGGGTGCCGTGTCTTGGACAGTGCTCATTTAGCAACTGCTCAAGGGTGGGAACTGACCCGCAAGACCGAGGAGGTGGCCTCCCCTTACGTCGTTGATTATAACCCTGTGCATTAGCCACAAACTCCGAGCTACCGTCTGCCTTACGTTTATTATTACCTCCTTGATTCGCCGGGTTATGCTGAAGACCCTTAGCATTGCCGTTCTTATTTCCCTTCCCTGTCTTCTCTTCGTCAGACGCGGGATCCTTGGTACTATCAGAGTCGGCGTATTTGACTAGAGCCGCCATCAGCTGGCCCATGTCATTGCAATCGCGTTTGAGTCGCCCCAGCTTCTGCTTCAGAGGTTCAAAACGGCAATATTTCTCCAACATTAAGACTGCAGAGCCGGCATCCATCTTATCAGATGAATGTATTATTTCCTTCACCCGGCGCACCCAATGGGTCGTGGACTCACCTTTCTCTTGCTTGCAATTAGACAAGTCCACAATCGACATGGGCTGCTTGCATGTGTCCTTGAAGTTCTGAATAAACCGGGCCTTTAACTCGGCCCAGGAACCAATGGAATTAGGTGGCACTCCCTTTAACCAAGTGTGGGCCGTTCCATCCAGCATCATAGTGAAGTACTTGGCCATTGCCGCGTCACTGACCTCCAACAACTCCATGGCCATCTCATAACTTTCAATCCATGCCCCGGGCTGTAAATCAGCCGTGTAGTTAGGCACCTTTCGAGGCCCCTTAAAATCCTTGGGCAAACGTTCATTACGCAGTGCTGGCACTAAGCAAGGGACACCTCCGGTTCTCGTGGTTGCACCTACTTCAATAGAAGTCGTCGGATGGACCAGAAAAATTGATAAGCCGCCCGCTCAGCCGCCTGCTGAACCGCCCGCTCTGCCTCTTGGTGTTCCTGTCCTGATCAACCAAGTTAGGGGCTCCATCACGCGCTGGGTCATGCCCGCATGGTTGGTCACGGCGCCGGACATTGCTTGAAACTACAGCCGAGTCCATATGCCTGCTATAGCTCAGGCTCCGGCTTGGGCGAGGAGTCGAATGAATCCCGTCTCGACTATAAGAATATGCTTCCTGCTGTGCCAGAGCCGTCTGAAGAAGTTCTCTGACCCTTCACGTTTCGACCGCTGTCGGAGAGTCGCCTTCCACCGGGAGAGCCGCCAATCGTGCCGCCGCAACAATCATGTTCTCCAACGGGTTAGAATAATGACCCGGAGGTGTCGGTACATACTGAGGCGGAGCTGTGTTCACTCGAGGAGTTTCCATCGCCCGTGGTTGAACCGGCGTCCCAGCTCCAGGCGTCGCAGTCGGGTTTACCTCCGGTGGATTACTGGGGCCTACACCGGGTGTGCGGAAGAGGTTTCTTGGATCATAAATCGAAGGCAGACGGGATTGGGACTTCTGGTGCCTTCTCCTCATGACCTCGTTTGATGAATTTAAGTCCATCGTAAGCTGGAACGCTTCTGATTGAAGCTGCTGAGCTCGAGCATCCAAAGCCGCCCGTTCTATGGCTAGTCTGGTGTCCTCAGCTGCTAGGTTTTCCTTGGCTTGTGCTATCTCCTCACGTAACCGTGCCACCTCTGTATCATGCTCAGCTTGATCCGCCGGATTAACCGCAGCCGTTAACAGGGTTGTCAGCCTATCCGTGAGATCTATCAGCACCTGAGCCGGCGGGCGCACAGGGCCTCCTGCCCCGGCTGCCGCTGACCCGGAGGTTATTGCTGCCGCAGCTGTAGAGTTTTGACCGGGTTGAGTGCTAGCCATGAAGATCCCTACTCTGCTTGGCGGCTCAAAGGGGTCCGGAATACTGCTCCCATCGGAACAGCCCCCAAGCCCGTCATCTTGTAGTTGATACAACGAATCCGTCTCACCCATGGATGACTCACCATCAGAATAGATGGCCGTCTCACCGCCAGACACGGATTCTTCAGGAAGTTCTCCTCCATGGATGCATCCCACGAAGGCACGCTTCACGGTGGCGGATCCTGGGCGGGTCTCACACGCTGAGCCGTCTCGATGATGTCGGTGCAGATGTCTGGCTCAGGGCCTGGCTCGCCGATCCGGCCAATGAAGACGTGAATTCCGCCGAGGGGGACCCGGTACCTGTACTCAATTGAGCCGTCGTCGGGGGCCCAGCCTGCGTCGTCGATGTAGAGCATGCCGCGACGACTCTTGGTCATCCGGCCCACAGCGTATCCCTTGAGCCCTTCGAAGCTGCCCTTCAAGAACTCAAATCCACTATGCGCTGGCCCCACGATGGGCGCCAACTGTCGTGGAATTGTCACGGCAGATGTCCTAGCGGAAGGACTTAGTCGTCGAGCCATCGCAACTAGGAAGCAAGAAGGGGTTAATCGGGACAAAGGACACGAGGTTTACACTGGTTCAGCCCCTTACGGTGAAGGTAAAATCCTACGATCCAGTTTTGAGTGGGATTTCTTATGTCTCGATAACTAGGGAGCGAATCCGCTTGACCTAGCTCTCGATTTGTGGTTACTTGCCCTGAACCGCCGCCGGGTCATCCCTTTATATACAGAGGTCGACGCCCAACGGCTCATAGAGTCCTGGCCGGCTCATAAACAGTGTTCGGCTCGGTTTCTCTCTATTCCTGCCTTATAGTACAAGTTTACACATATATGGCGGTTTATCTCTACGGGCCTTAAGTCGCCCTTTGAGCCTTGGGCCCTTAACTAACCCGGCATCTCCAGGAGTGGTCTTGGGCTTCATGAATCGTCTTAAGTATGACCCGGTGCCTCCTGGCGGGTCATACTAATAATTATATCCCCAACAGTATCATATTTTCCATCCAAGGCTCTTAGGATCTTCTTGATGATGAATCTATCGGTCATCTCTTCACTTCCTAAGTCGGCAATCTCATTTGTGATGAGAGCAAGCCTGGAGTACATTTCAGCGACACCTTCACCATCCTTCATTTTGAACTTGTCAAGTTGACTTTGAAGCACATCCAATTTGGATTCCTTGACGGAGTCAGTACCTTCGTGCATATCAATCAAAGTATCCCAAATTTCCTTTGCATTCTCAAGACGCCTGATTTTGTTGATTTCTTCAGGGCACAATCCGTTGAAGAGGATATCGCAAGCTTGAGCATTGTATTGCATCATCTTCAACTCTTCTGCGGTAGCTTCACGGTTCGGTTCTCTCCCATCGAAGAATTCACGTTGCAAGCCAACAAAAGAATAGCCCAAACGGCGGGGTTATGTCCAAGAATATGCATTTTCATCTTATGCTTCCAACTAGCAAAATTAGTACCATCAAAGTAAGGACCTCTACGGTGGTAATTTCCCTCGCTAGATGCCATACTCTCCTAGGTTGTGAAACCAATGCTATGATCACCAAAAGCTATGGAAATCAAGGCAAAAGGAGACCAATGCTCCGATACCACTTGTAGGATCGAAAGTATGTCTAGAGGGGGGGTGATTAGACTACTTGACCAAATAAAAATCTAGCCTTTTCCCAATTTTAAGTTTTGGCAGAATTTAGCAACTTAGAACAAGTCAAGCAATCAACCTACACATGCAAGTCTAAGAGTATAGCAGCGGAATGTTAAAATATTGCACATGAAGGTAAAGGGAGGAGTTTGGAGGGAGCAAACGCAATGTAGACACGGAGATTTTTTTCCCGTGGTTCCGATAGGTGGTACTATCGTACATCCACGTTGATGGAGACTTCAACCCACGAAGGGTAACGGTTGCACGAGTCCATGGAGGGCTCCACCCACGAAGGGTCCACGAAGAAGCAACCTTGTCTATCCCACCATGGCCATCGCCCACGAAGGACTTGCCTCACTAGGGTAGATCTTCACGAAGTAGGCGATCTCCTTGCCCGTACAAACTCCTTGGTTCAACTCCACAATCTTCACGGAGGCTCCCAAGTAACACCTAACCAATCTAGGAGACACCACTCTCCAAAAGGTAATAGATGGTGTGTTGATGATGAACTCCTTTCTCTTGTGCTTCAAATGATAGTCTCCCCAACACTCAACTCTCTCTCATAGATTTGGATTTGGTGGAAAGATAATTTGAGTGGAAAGCAACTTGGGGAAGGCTAGAGATCAAGATTCTTGTGGTTGGGATGGAATATCTTGGTCTCCACACATGAGTAGGTGGTTCTCTCTCAGAAAATGTATGCTGGAAGTGTAGGCATGTTCTGATAGCTTTCCTAACAAATGAAAAGTGGGTGGAGGGGTATATATAGCCTCCACACAAAGTCTAACTATTACACACAATTCACCAAACTCGGTGGGACCGAATCAGAAAACTAGGTCAGACCGATTCAGTTCAAAATGTGAATGTTAGGCTTTTCGGTGGGACCGACATGTCAACTCGGTGGGACCGAGGTCATTAGGGTTAGGGCATAACGTAATCTCGGTGAGACCGATTACACAAACTCGGTGGAACCGACTTTGGTAATAAGCTAACCAGAGAGTTGGTCAGGCAAACTCGGTGGGACCGATTCGCTCATTTCGGTGAGACCGAAATGGTACGAATGGGAAACAGAGAGTTTGAATTGCAAACTCGGTGGGACCGATCGCTCGTCTCGGTTAGACCAAAATGTTACGAAGGGAAACAGAGAGTTTGCAATCCCATCTCCGTGAGACCGAGATCCCTACCGGTGAGACCGAAGTGACTAGGGTTTCTGGCAGTGGCTATGTCAAATGAACTCGGTGGCGCCGGATAGAACAAATCGGTGGGGCCGAGTTTGACTTTTGGTTTGGGACATATGTGGATATGAGAAAGTGGTTGAGGGTTTTTGGAGCATATCACTAAGCATTTTGAGCAAGTAAGCCATTAAGCAACGCCTCACCCCCTTTTAATAGTATTGGCTTTTCCTATGGACTCAATGTGATCTTGGATCACTAAAATTAAAATGTAGAGCCTAGAGCTTGAGCCAATGTGTCTCCTTAGCATTTTGAGGGGCCCACATTCCTAATCCATGCCATGCCAATCATTGAACTCTCTGAAATGATCATCTTGAAATAGCATTAGTTCAATGAGCTATATGTTGTTAGTAATTACCAAAACTACCCAGGGATAGTTGCACTTTCAATTGTCCAGACCATCTAGGTTGTTGGGAAACATAGTAGAAAACAAAAAAAAATTCTCCCTACGATCACCCAGGAAAAATATGAAGATGCACATAGTGTTTGGATCAACGATCGTTACCGTCTCTGGAGTGGTGCGGAAGTAGATGAGTCGGCGTAGATCGTACTTGGAGTCCCTCGAACCGTTGATGACGATCCTACGAATCGCCCTCGAACGGAAGACCGAAAGCATGAAATCTCTACTTGGTTGCAAGTGTACGGTCTTCATGATTCGACAGCACTTCATTGTACAGAGCTAATCATCGCCGGAGAATTGGAGGACAAGATTAGAACCACACTGGGCTTTTCAACGGTTTTCATCAGTTTATTGACATTGATCCTTACCCACACATAGTAAAGTTTCTAGTGAAGTCCTTGGATTGTGATTCCGCAAACAGCGGCCTCCTACCTTGGCAGCAAGACTGCAAAGAGGTTCAACAAGGCGTGCATAGAGATCTGGCAGATCATCGATCTGAATCCAGATATCAATAGTATCAAGCTTGATCAGAGAGGGTTTGGTAACGCCATCATATGGCTTCATGATCATCGCATCCCCTCCAAAATTCCAGGGGCCATCTTGCATGACCTTCTCCCAATCTCCTAGACATGAAAATTGGACAATATACAGGTTGCTCTCCAAGGCCCTGAACTTTGCCTGATGCGTGATGTCCCAAGCTAATCGCATGTTCCTGTAGAACCAGGTATGACTATAGGTCTTCTCTATGTTCACCCTTGCTAGTGCAATCCATCTAGCTGCCTCCGGCGGGGCAGCCTCCTCATCATACACAACATCGTCAAGGTCTTCTTCACGCAATCCCAGCTTTTCCATCATCTGCGCCACATCGTCTATCGTCGCAGATCCTGAGGCGTTCGAAGAATCCATGTAGAATCATTAACCCGATGAAAACAGATCGGGCTTTGTTGGTGGAACCCTAGACTGTCACCCCTAGCACCCAAACCAATAGCGGGCGGCGATCCAAGGACCGCTCCATGATCACTCCGAATCTGGCAGCTGGAGGAGGATCGATAGCCAGGGAAAAAAACCTTGACGACGGCTTAATCACCTTCGGAGGAGCAAAACCCTAACGAGAGGAAAAAACCTCACGACCTGCCCTGCTTGGGGATGCTGGATGTGCCTGACCTGGCCTGGCTTTTCACGTTGTTGGACTGGATTTGGGCCTACTCTAAGTTACGGCCCGATAAGAGATGAAATCTATAGCTAAATCTGAGGAGCAACGGCCTCGAGAAGCGCAGGATAAACGTAGACGACAAAGTAATCATGCACGTTGATTTGCATGATCCAATGGCCGAGAGATCCAAGTCGTTGCAAGCGCTCCTAGCTAGCCGAGCCTTACTGTTTCTCAATGTGATCCACGCTGAAAGTCACTGAACTATATTTTTTATGCTTCAATTATGCACTATAAATGAATTTAATTTTTGAATTATGTAGTTTTATGTACGCATAATTTACATTTATGCGTTACTCATTGTTTGTGTTTGATGGTCAGACGTGCATGTTTTTGCATGGATTTAAGGTTTCAAAAATAAAGTAGGGGTTACGATTACAAAAAGGACGTCGGACAGCTCTGGTCCACAAACGCCCGATGCGTCGGACGCATAGGGGTCCAGATTTGCCCAGTGGATGCTCTATAGAGACTAGTAAACATGCCCGTGTGTTGCAATGGGAGAATACAAAATCACTCCTTATACACAAACTCGATAAGATCAAAAAAATCCCTCGAAATCTTTCATGACGTCGTACGAGAAATAACATGATAAATGGTGTTCTACCAAGACATAAAAGGTGGGAAATTTTTTTAAGTACACCTAAGTTGTGTTTTTTTTTCTTGTTGGTATATGCGTTTGCTAGTGTTATCCGAGTCAGGACTTAATTTGGTTACAAACATATTATACATCTTCATCCAAAAACAATCAATTTGTGAGGACATGCTAACGAATATTCAAAGTTGCATATCAACTTGATATTCTTAAAAAATTCTTTATGGGCAGAATTTCAAATAATATGAAAACCAACATTAAGCCATTAGTTACGTAAAGCTTGTATCAACAATTTAGTGTATATCATCGTATATAGGTTGGTTATTATGAACTTGGTGAAATAGAAAGGATGATTATATGCATGTTGTGACCTTTAGCATATGGTAGTTGGTAGGAATGAAAATCCCCTATGATGACAATAATAGTTTTATAAGAGCATCATTCTAGTCATTTAAATGGGTAGGAAATACATATAATAGGCATTTTCAAAAAAACCCATCGAAAGAAAATATTAGTTAAGGGCGCAATATAAACATAATTTTTAAAATGGTTAATGATGTAGGGTGGAACCCTATACAGCCGATCTTTCACGAAAGGAGCGGATCCCAACGGGGAACACGAAGAACACGAGGGAAAACACAAGGGGAAACACGAGAGGAATCACTTGAACCAACGAGATTCGATTACACACGTGCTAGATCCTCGAAACACAAAGAGATACACGATCCACGATCAACAAAGGACGATACAAAGGTAATCGATTCTTCTCCGTGAGGAGGTCTTGAGGTCTTCCCGTTAGGGGTCTTGAATCCAAGATGGATCTTCTCCGAAGAGGTGTCAGTCCCTCGCGACAGAGTAGATACGGATGGATGAGCGAAGCTCTATCTCACATATGAGCTATCACAACGCTAACCATAACTAGGAGGAGGTGGAGGAGTATATATAGTCTAGGGCCACGAAGGGGTAAGTGGGGGATACATGGGCCTCGGCCCGATGCTCTGCACAGAGATAGGCGTCGGACGTCCGGAGGGTCTCGGACGTCCGGTGGCTCGCGGAGGTCCGTTCGTCCGGAGGGCGTCGGACTTCCGTTAATTTCTCCTCTGTGATGTGGCACCGGATGTCCGTAGTGGAGCGGTCGTTCGGGTGCTGGGAGGTGTCGGACTTCTGGTCCGCGTTGGTTGTCTGGCCGCTGTAGCATTCGCGGGCTGACTCTTCAGGCTGGTGGAAGCTCCAGGCGTCGGACGTCCGGCGAGGTCCGGTCGTCCGTGAGGCTGTAGACTTCGGGCAGCTTCTTCTCTTGGTCCTTGTACTTGGCGTCCTCGGTGCGGTGGCTCCGTGGCTTTCCTCTAAGTACCTGATCATGCATAGGACACACGTTGGAGGTAGTAGCTAGGTCTCACATGTAGAAAGTGAAGGTTCGGAGAGGAGCGAGTTCACCTTGTGTCCAATGGCGTATATTCGAGGTCTCGTCATATGTCCTCTTGGGGCTTGGAGAGTAGTCGGAGTGTACATGTGGATGAACGTGGGATGCTCCGCATCATCTCCCCCCCCCTTGGGAAAGATCCGACCTCAGATTGTGATCCTCATCACCATGGAAACGGTTGTCATGGACGGACTTGTAGTTGGACGGAGTTGAGAGCATTGCGCAATCCAAGTACTCCAAGGTGTCTCCGGAGTGATAGACATGCAAATAGAGCAAACACAAGCGAAACTTGGAAATACAATGGTCAACGCACACAAAGTGTCCATCAAGGAAGTATGAGTCCATGAGGCAAGATTGTTCGTGACAAAGCGCATGAAGCTTAACAAGATGATATAGAATTGTATGCAAAGCATTCATGGGAGTAAAAGCATTCATTGTGCACACTAATGTATTGTGAATATGACCAATGCAACCACGGTGCAAAATGATGTCATAGTGTAATGGTTTATCAAGAGCATGAATATGGCAATGGATGCTCAATATGTGTAAGTTATCATGCAATTGATAGTGGGCAATATGATCATGATGTAAGAATATGCCATCAAGGAAGATCACAACAAATTTGCTAAGGAAATGCACAGGCTCATATATCATGGATGACATGGGAATACAAGATGCAACAAAGCAATCATAATGTGAGTCAATCCATGCATAAGATTCAAACTTGTGGTGACTATGATATGTCCATCGAGCATGACATGTGTGAGCACAATCAACAAATATGGAGGTGTTGGTGTACCAATGCTCGATGTCGTGGCATGAGTGGAGGTTCGAAGGTGCATCCAATAAGTCCGAGCGCTCCTCAATGTAAAGGTCCATAGAGCCAATCTCCAATGTCGCTCCTCCATTCGCGAGATGTATCATGTATGCAACAAGAAGGAAAAAACAATGAAAGAATGACCCATCCAATATGCGTATTTGAGGATGGCTCAAAGGGAAGGAGTTCACCTCATGAATGTTCCCGAAGATGTTGGAGTTGCACATCATGTATGCCTTCACATAACCAATATGTCTCATGACGGTAATGCCTTGTGAATCCTTCAAAACGAAAGAACATGACAAACACTCGGAAAAACAAATGAGGTTAGCGGAAATGCAAAACCTAGCATTAGTGTGGTGAGATACCCAACAAGTGTATGCATCATGCTCATCATAAGAAAGGACAAGGAAGCATTTCATAGTATGGAGGCATATGATGCGAGAACAACCAAATACAATAGGCTCAATCAAACAAGCATGCATCACAAGTAATTTGTCCAAGTCTCCATGATCAATAAGCATAGCAAGTTGGCACTCAAAACAAGAGGATATGAGAGATACCACTAATGGAGACAAGAGACAATTATCAAGACAAATCAAGTGAGAGGCATGAACATATATGTCATCAACCCAAGAAAGCGAGTAAGAATGGAACATGGGTGATGCAACCAAGCAAGTAATCACAGTGATCAAGTCAAGCAAGCTAGTAGTGCGAAGATCCAACGTACTAGAGGTAATCATGGCAATCATGTCACGTTTTCAAATAGTGGGCATGAATAATTCACATGACATAGCACAAGCATGAAAGCAAGATATGAGGAAGGTATCATCATTGTATTGGCGAGAGGCCATATGTAAATAGCAATGGGACATCATGACTCTCCCAACACAACAACCAACAATAGCATGTGGCACATGGTAAACATGGCAGTAGCAACAAGGATCTCCACCAAGCACGCAAATACATATAGGAGTATCATAATTGTGAATCATGGGTAGATGCAAGCAAGGGTCACAATTGCATGGCAAAATCATGTAAAGAGGCATAACATGCAAATTGAACATGGTACGATGGGCATAAATGAACAAGTGGTATATAGCCCATAGCCGTGTGAGAGCCAAGCAAAGGAGATGTGCATAGTCCTTGCATGAAGGGAATGGTGGGAATGATAATCCACGGGTTCCCAAGTCATCGTTGCTCTCAAGAGCTCGTTTCGTCAGCTCTTGGGATTTATAGGTTGACGAGTATGTATGAGTACCTACACAAAACAAAGGTAAAGGGAAAATTGTGTGTGTGTGGTATATGTACACATCATCCATCATGAGCGCACGTGCTTGTGTTGGTTAGCACAAAATATCCTATGCTCAAATAAGTGAGATGCATGATATAGAAACATGTCATACATCATGATAGGTTTGTCATTATGTATAGCATAATGGAGACTCAAGTTGTGTAATGCATCATGAGAAATATGTAGATCATTGTTATTCATGGGATGCATATGGTGCAAGAAATTATGGGAATCATGCAAAGTATGGAATGCATCAAAATCTCCTAATATGTATGAGGAAACTATGGGGGTCTCCTCATGAGCATTAATGGAAACATCACACGGAGAATATTGACAACATCCAAAACAATGCATATTTGGAACAATGTGATCATGGCATGGTATAGTAGATGAATTGCGCAAATCATGTAAAGGAAGCATGGCAATATCATCGCATGAAAAACAAAAGCCAATGACCATCATCTCTTCATCTATGCCATAAGTGCAAATGGGATTTATTTTAATGGGGCGTGCATAGTTACTATGTTGAGATTGAAATGATACAATATGGGAGATCTCACTCATAGCATATGACAAGTTTAAAGGGTTGTCGAACATGATGTGACCAAAAGAATTCTCACATGATATCCTATGGAGCATTGCATCACAACTAGGCAAATCAACATGCTCATCATCATATTCATCATAAATGGGTGGCATATCAAAGCATGTAGGAGACATAGTATGTGGTGAATCCATAAGGTGATCATCATCATGCAAGCAATCATTTGCAAGATAGCCCACTAGTGGGACAAGAGAAGTACCATCACCTATGTTACCTTTAGAGCATCGCTCATGTGTTGTAGGTGAGGTTGCAACTTGATGGTACCATGTGGGGTGCATCTTCTTCCACCGTGGCCATCATCATCGTTGGAGGTATGGACTTCCCGAGGGTAGGCATGTCGTCATGTCGGAAACCTAGCACCAAAAGGGAAAACACACTCACAGTAGAGGGTAAATCATTAGAAATCATAGTGGCCTCACATGCCATGTCAACTACCTCACTCACTAAGTGTTGTGGCTCACTCACTCCCTCAAGGATGCACTCACTCATATGGTTGGTGGAGTCACTCAAATGGCTCTCAACCTCACATAGGATGTGTGGCATGCTCTCGTGTGTGGGACTAGTGGTGGTCACACTCATCCTCTCATAGGAAATGCACTCAATGTCATATATGGTGGAGTCACTCATCTCACTCATGGGTTGGTGGCTCTCCTCACATGGCAATTGGGGCATCTCGTCATATGTGGGTGTCGGAGAGATGTAGGTGCAAATGTCTCCATGCTCAATCATGTCGTAGTCGTAGCCGTGGATGAAGGCCGAAGTTGGCACATCATCACTCTCCTATAAGACCATAGATAAGGTCTCATGCGCGGTCTCGTAGCTTGACTCGGAGTATGAGTCCAATATGGGCGCCGTCTTCATGTTGTTGAAGAGGTTCATGCTCGTTGCCGTGGTCGAAGGGGATGGCCCTTGCTCGACCTTCTTGTCACTGTCTTGTTGTTGGAGGCCCATATGATGTGGCACCTCGTAGCTCGTCTCCATGACCGAAGTGAAATTCCCGTGCTCGGCCATCTTTCTTGAGGGGCTTCTGAAGATGGAAGTGTCGCCCTCGCTCGTAGGTGGTCGCCTTGTGGTTGAAGATGTCGATGTAGGCGAACTCATGGGAAGTAGGCGAAGATGCCGTACGTCCAAAGGCGAAGATGCCTTGATAGCACTTGGCGAAGATGCCAAAGTGGCGTTGGTAGTAGCCGTAGCATCCTCTTGGTGGTGCTTGTCTCGCGGTCTTCTCTTGTGCTCATGAAGTTTGGTCGTAGCTTGATGTAGAGCTTGTTGGGACTTGTAGGTAGGCGCATCTCGAGCATCTTCATGTTGATGACGTCCTTGTCGTGCTTGACCTTGATGGCGTTAGTCGTCGTCGTGCACATGATGCTTGGAGGTGACTTGCCCTTCGTGACGATGTAGATCACGAATGTGATTGTGGTCGCCATGGAGATGTGGACGTGGACGAATTGCGCTTGCGTCGCGTGGGCGCTCCGAAGATGATCGACTTGCTCGCCGTCGCCTTGAGGATGATGAAGGGGAAGAAGACTTGTATTCGGCCACCATGTCTCGTAGTTGATCCTTTAGCTCGTCCAACTTGGTGTCGATGCAGTCCCTTTTCCTTGCTTCGGAGTGTCGTATGTCAATGGCGAGGTTGTCGAGGCGCTCTCGCAAGGTAGATTGTGCACCATGCATTTCGTGTTGTAGTCCGAAGATGGACACTTTGGTGATGTAGTTGTTCACGCCGTCGTTGTTGTCGAAGACCGGAGATGAAATGCCTTGCCTATCCATCACAAGACTCGAGCAAATATGAGTGGAAGAAAGAAATAGAACTATACCAAATGTACCTTGACCGATGTTGAGAATGGATCAATGATCACTCAATGATGTAACAAGGAAATATCACAATTGGTACCAATCTCGTCAATTTCTCACACCTACACAAATAAGGCTTATGGTGGAGCTCGTTGAGGATAGTGGCACAAAAAATTGATGCAAAATGTTAGCAAGAGCCAATAAAGTTGAAGGAGATTCACAAATTCGCAAGTGAAACTAGTAGACCAATAGCAATATGTGGTACACGTAAACGCACACACGGATAGATAAATGGGGTCGTGCAACCAAGGAATGAGCTCAAAATGTGGGATCCACGGAAAATGCTCTTGTTGCACAACTCTAGAGAGACGCTAGCACGATTGCTCAATAGGCGGATATGACACTTGTGCACAACCTATAGGAGACAAAAATGCAACGACTTCTATCCCAATTATGCTATGTATATATGGTTCCCGATGTTCCTCTCAAGGTGATCCAAGATGATCTTATATGCAATGTGGTATGATGTTATGGCTATTGCTTACAAGCTTCTTTGCTCTTTCTCTTTTGCTTAAAAGCTTTATTCTTTTTTTTTGTATATGGCCACAATGCGAAATGCACAAGCCAAGCTAGCAATTGTGTATATGCGGGAAAAAACTTGAGGCACACGAGATGATATGATACCAAGATGATACCGATATGGTATGGTATGTATGCAATGGAAGGTGTAGAGCATTGATCACTAATGTGCACAAGTAACGTTGCCTGCAATACTCAAATGGCTAGTCTCGATAGGCAAGTGACGCAACATGGGCTAGGGGTTAACAATCAATTGCAAGGGAATATACAATGGAGGGATACCACAATACCAAGATAATATGGAGGTTACTGTCCGTGGCAATGATGAGTGGCGGTGTTCTTGATGTAGATACCAAGATGATGGAGACTCGTCCCTAAGTAGCCGAAACACCTTAGGAAACGGAAAAACCGCGAACTCAAAATCTCAAATGACAAATGTCAAATGGTGGTAGCGGAAAGCGGTGGTGGTTTTGCGGAAGCTCAATGGGATTGCGGAAATGCAATGATGGGTTATGCGAGTAGGCAATGCGAAAGTGGAAGGTTATTGGATTATGTGAGTCGGAGTTGAAGGTCACCGTCCCTAAGTAGCCGAAACACCTTAGGAGACACAACTCACAACTCAAACAAAATTGGGTTAAGTGGGGTGGCGGAAGTGTATGGTGGGCAAGCCTATGCGGAAGTGGAGGTGGTGGTTGATGAATAAGCAACCGTCCCTAAGTAGCCGAAACACCTTAGGAGACTCAAATCGCAACTCAAACAACCACGAATGCTATATGGATCAAAATGGGTTAGGTTGCGGAAGTCGGTGGTGGTAATGCGGGTGATGTGGTGGAAGCCCTAGGAAAAGATGCCAAAGTTGTCAAATTTTGATGGAGTCAAATGATGTTGGTGGTATTTTTGTGGGAAGGGGATGTCAAGAGCTTCAAAACGAGCTAAAGAACGTCAAAATCGGAGTTCGGATGAATTAGTTATAGAAAAAACAAAAATCAGCTGAAGTCAATATCTACAGGTAGCGAACGTCCGGAAATGGACGGATGTCCGGTCGTCGGACGTCCGGTCGGCTTCGAAATCCGCTAATTTCAGCTCAGGTTAGGGGTTCCGTGAAGGAAATATGCCCTAGAGGCAATAATAAAGTTATTATTTATTTCCTTATATCATGATAAATGTTTATTATTCATGCTAGAATTGTATTAACCGAAAACATAATACATGTGTGAATACATAGACAAACAGAGTGTCACTAGTATGCCTCTACTTGACTAGCTCGTTAATTAAAGATGCTTATGTTTCCTAACCATAGACATGAGTTGTCATTTGATTAACGGGATCACATCATTAGGAGAATGATGTGATTGACTTGACCCATTCCGTTAGCTTAGCACTTGATCGTTTAGTATGTTGCTATTGCTTTCTTCATGACTTATACATGTTCCTATGACTATGAGATTATGCAACTCCCGTTTACCGGAGGAACACTTTGTGTGCTACCAAACGTCACAACGTAACTGGGTGATTATAAAGGTGCTCTACAGGTGCCTCCGAAGGTACTTGTTAGGTTGGCGTATTTCGAGATTAGGATTTGTCACTCCGATTGTCGGAGAGGTATCTCTGGGCCCACTCAGTAATGCACAACACTATAAGCCTTGCAAGCATTGTAACTAATGAGTTAGTTGCGGGATGATGTATTACGGAACGAGTAAAGAGACTTGCCGGTAACGAGATTGAACTAGGTATTGAGATACCGACGATCGAATCTCGGGCAAGTAACATACCGATGACAAAGGGAACAACGCATGTTGTTGCGGTTTGACCGATAAAGATCTTCGTAGAATATGTGGGAGCCAATATGAGCGAAGACGTGTCTCGGTCATGTCTACATTGTTCTCGAACCCGTAGGGTCCGCACGCTTAAAGTTCGATGACGGTTATATTATGAGTTTATGTGTTTTGATGTACCGAAGGTAGTTCGGATTCCCGGATGAGATCGGGGACATGACGAGGAGTCTCGAAATGGTCGAGACGTAAAGATCGATATATTGGACGACTATATTCGGACATCGGAAAGGTTCCGAGTGGTTCGGGTATTTTTCGGAGTACCGGGGAGTTACGAGAATACGGGGGAAGAATATATGGGCCTTATTGGGCTTTAGGGGAGAGGAAGAGGCAGGCCGCCCCCCCCCCCATTGACTAGTCCGAATTGGACTAGGGGGAGGGGCGGCGCCCCCTCCTTCCTTCTCTTCCCTCTTCCCTTTCCTTGACTCCTACTCCTACTACTTGGAAGGGGGGAATTCTACTCCCGGTGGGAGTAGGACTCCTCCTAGGGCGCGCCAGAGAGAGGGTCGGCCCTCCCCTCCTCCACTCCTTTATATACGGGGAGGGGGGCACCCCATGAAGACACAACAATTGATCTCTTGATCTCTTAGCCGTGTGCGGTGCCCCCCTTCCACCATAATCCACCTCGATTATATCGTAGCGGTGCTTAGGCGAAGCCCTGCGTCGGTAGAACATCATCATCGTCACCACACCGTCGTGCTGACGGAACTCTCCCTCAAAGCTCGGCTGGATCGGAGTTCGAGGGACGTCATCGAGTTGAACGTGTGCAGAACTCGGAGGTGCCGTGGTGTAGCGACCAGACCTCAAATAGCCTGTGCTGCTGTGCACCAGTGTCATCCCTGGATCAGTAATGCTGACACACACAGTACAAATGGAGGATTTATAACAGAGTAGCAATCACACACTTATTACAACGAATATCTCCAAAGAGAATAAGTATGATAAATATGGCTTAAGGCCATCTAAAAACGATAACAGCGGAAGACTTGGAAGATAAGTGAGTCCATCAACTCCAGCGGCATCACTGAGTATAAGACCACGACCTAAGGCACTTTACTCGTCATCTGAAAAGTCTGCAACATGAAACGTTGCAGCCCGAAAACGGGTCAGCACATGGAATATGCTGGCAATGTAACACATAGAGAAATAATGAACAGTAATAATACTATACTACATGCATATAAGGCTGGTGGAAAGCTCTATGGTTAAAGTTTTTGCGGAAAGCCAATTTTTCCCTACTGCAAAGGAATAAATTTTATTTAACTATCATGGTGGTTGTTAACATTGAGATGGTTGACAGCATCTCAATCCCAATTAGGTGTCATCAATAACCCAACAAAATTAATTAAAAGTAACATGGTGATGAGATTCACATGATAATCCAGGTACTAGATACTCAAATTGTCCATAACCGGGGACACGGCTAACCATGATTAGTTTGTACACTCTGCAGAGGTTTGTGCACTTTTCCCCACAAGACTCGATCTCCTCCGTTGGATTACTCGCACTACCTGGTGTTTGAGTAACGGATGACCGAGACACAGTCTTTCAGAAGTGTTTGCACCTTACGTATGGGTAGACAGTTACACCTACTTTCCCCTACATCTGCTAGTCTACCACTGTAAGAGTTCACACAACTTAGTCAACTATGCTAGAGCCCATAATAGCTTGTGGCTGCACACGGAAGTTTCTAGCATGAATAATCTCATGATCCCTTTGAACCTGGGTGGCGGTCCAAAAGAAAAACAGGCAATCCTGGAATACCCAGGTACCTCAATCCACCCAGATGTGAGTTTTAGTTGCCACCTTAAGTAAACCATTATTAACAATCTCACATCTGTCATGAATATCACTCAAACCCAATCCACGTCTACGAGCATAGCATGGCAATATAATAGCAAACGTAGAAGTAACTCCCAAGGGTTTGATAAAAGAACAGGTAATAGGTACTACCTCAACTACTTCCCAATACCCACAATTTAATTAGATCCTAATCATGCAATGTTTGAGGAATAGATCTAATGCAATAAAAACTGGGTATGGAAGGTATATGATCAAAGTGTTACTTGCCTTGCTGATGATCCGCGAAACCTAGCGATTCGAAGTAACAAGCGGCACACTCCGGGTACTCTATCGCAAACAAACAAGCAAACAATAAGTACTCATCTAATGCACAGGTAAAACTCGAATGAAAGATCCAACCAGAAAGTTCAACTTAAGAACTCCGGTTTGCAAAAAGAATCAACTCGAACGAAGCAACGAAAGTCAAACGGCGAAAGAAACAAACTTCGCTTACTAATCTGGATCTAGGTAAAATTTTACAATAGGAAAAACTTGTTTGAGTAGGTTAAACGGAAAGAGAATTTCGAGACGAAACTCTAGGCGCTTGAATCGCCTGATTCCGATAAACGAGCGAAAAATTAAACAGAAACGAAGATTCGATCAGAAATCGAGATCTGAGATAATCGCGGAAATATCCGATGAAAAAGAAAAACGGACGAACGGTTAAAGAACGGACGACGGTTAAAGAACGGACGTTCGTTAACAGAGAAAATCCGACGAACGCGTTCGTTAAAACGAACGGGTCGGTGAACGTTCACAAAATAGCAAAACCGAAGAAATAAACCGATCTAGGGTTTTTTTTAAAACGAACGGTTTTTTTTAAAACAATACCGGCAACGACGGCGAGGTATACCTCGTGGGGGCAGGGCTCCGGCGGGGCTCCGGCTGGCTCCGGCGAGGGCGGCGGGGTGCGGCGAGGCTCAGGGGGCTCGGGGGTGGCGAGGGGCGGCTCCGGCAGCGGGGTTCGGCGAGCGGCGGCGGCCTTCGGGCTCCGGCTCCGGCGGAGGGGTGCGGGGCGGCGGCGGGGTGAGAGGGAGGGGACGGCGGCGGGGTTTATAAAGAGGGGGGAAGGGTGCTTGGAGGAGGGGGCAAGGCGCGGCGGCGGGGTGTCCGTGGCGGACACGGCGGCGGCGTCCGGCGTGCTCGCGGCGGAGAACACGGAGATGGGCCGGCGGCTCGGCTGTGCCTCGGCCCGGTCGGGCGCGGCGCGATTTTTTTTAAATGTTCCGCCGAAAAATTCGTAGAAAAATAAATAAAAATCCCAAAAAGATAAAACAAATTTTCCCCGTCTTGTTAGAATATTTAGAACAGGGTGAACATTTTTTGACACAAAAATAAATTTTTGAAAACATGCAATATTTTTTTAATGCAATTAAAATTGCAAATAAAATCCAATAAATGATTTTAACATTTTTCCTCCAATATTTCAATTGTTTATGAGAAGTCATATTTTCTCCTCTCATTTATTTTTAATGAAATATTTTTCCGGAGAGAAAAATAATTAAAACCAAAATCCTCGTTTTATTATTTGATGAAAATCAAATATGAAAATTCGAGAAAATCCCCAACTCTCTAGGAGGGTCCTTGAGTTGCTTAGGATTTATCGAGGATTTGTCGAAATGCAATAAAATATGATATGCAATGATGATCTATGTATAACATACCAAATTGAAAATTTGGGATGTTACAAACCTACCCCCCTTAAGATGAATCTCGCCCTCGAGATTCGGGTTGGATAGAAAACAGGTGGGAGTGGTCCTTCCGTAGATTTTCCTCTCGCTCCCAGGTGGCTTCATCTTCCGTGTGGTGACTCCACTGGACTTTGCAAAACTTGATAACCTTACTGCGGGTAACTCGGCTGGCATACTCAAGAATCTTAACTGGTTTCTCCTCATAGGTCAAATCACTTTCCAGCTGAATCGCTTCCAGCGGCACAATATCTCTCAGTGGTATCTCAGCCATCTCTGCGTGGCACTTCTTCAACTGGGAAACGTGAAATACATCATGAACTCCTGACAATCCTTCGGGCAATTCCAGCTTGTAGGCAACTTCTCCCATACGTTCCAAAACTCTGTATGGTCCGATAAAACGGGGTGCTAACTTTCCCTTAACTCCAAAGCGCTTCACTCCTCGAAGTGGTGATACTCGAAGATAAACTCTGTCTCCAACTTCGTGAACTGTCTCCTTTCGTTTAGAATCAGCATAACTCTTCTGCCTGTACTGGGCTACCTTGAGCCTATCGCGAATCAACCTCACTTTCTGTTCAGACTCCTTAATCAAATCTGGTCCAAACAACTGACGGTCTCCAACTTCGTCCCATAACAACGGTGTTCTACACCTCCTTCCATACAAAGCTTCGAAAGAGGCCATCTTCAAACTGGTTTGATAACTGTTGTTATACGAAAACTCTACATATGGAAAATTGTCGTCCCAACTAGATCCATAATCTAGTGCACAAGCTCTCAACATGTCCTCCAAAATCTGGTTGACTCTCTTGGTCTGTCCATCTGTCTGTGGGTGAAAAGCTGTACTAAATTCTAGCCTAGTTCCCAAAGTTTCATGTAACTGCTTCCAAAACTTCCAGGTAAATTGGGTTCCTCTGTCTGATACAATGGTCCTTGGAACTCCATGCAAACATACGATCCTGGTCATGTATATCTTTGCCAACTTAGCACTGGTGTAAGTGGTCTTCACTGGAATAAAATGAGCTACTTTCGTCAAACGGTCGACTACAACCCATATTGAGTCATAGCCTAAACGAGTCCTGGGTAATCCCGTGATAAAATCCATGCCTATTTTATCCCACTTCCATTCGGGTATCGGCAATGGTTGTAGCAATCATGCTGGCTTCTGATGCTCTGCCTTCACTCTCTGACATACATCACAAACTGCTACATACTCTGCAATATCCTTCTTCATTCCGGTCCACCAGAAAGTATTCTTCAGATCCAAATACATCTTGGTATTTCCTGGGTGAATCGAGTACGGTGAATCATGGGCTTCTTGCAAAATCAACTTCCTGATCTCCGGGTCTTTTGGCACATAAACGCGGTCCTCAAACCATAAGGTATCGTGCTCGTCCTCACGAAATCCCTTGGCTTTTCCTTTGCTCATCTTCTCCTTTAACTCTTCAATCTCCTTGTCTGTCTTCTGAGCTTCACGGATCTTTCCCAATAATGTAGACTGAACTTCCATTGCTGCAACAAAACCTTTGGGAACAATCTCCAACCGAAGTTCCCTGAGATCCTCTGCTAACTCCTTTGGTAATCCTCCGCTTATGAGGGTATTCGTCCTTGTTTTCTTTATGGTTGTGTCCTATTTCTCCACAAAGCTTTCATGCGCACACTTTCTTCATATCCTTCCCATAAGGCCTCAACTTTTGGGACACAAGCCAAGACTTTAACAAAGTCCACTTAAATTCCTTCCAAGTGGTTACTCCTTGCCATCCATTGATGGTTTGGTACATCCTCTACCAGGTTAGTGGCACCTCTTCCAAAGCATTGAAGAGCATGCTGGGTCATATCCTTCCCGGCTATAGGGTTATTCTCCATGTGATCCTCCATGTTCTGAATCCATCGGTCCGTCTCCAATTGACTCATTGGTCCAGAAAATACAAGCTCATCTCCCTTCATCCTCTATTGGGTCCATGGGTTTGGGGTGAGATAAGAGAGATAGAGGGGGATACACACAATACAAACAATAGTTTTGAATAGACAGGTTTTTACCGTGGCTATCAGAAAAACATCAAACAAATGACAGCTCACAAATGTCGCATCTAACGTAGGCATATAACAGGGGTTGGGTCTTCTAGAGGTCAAAAATCTTCAAAGTCGCCAAACTCTTGAAATCTTGTTCATGTCTCCGATGGGCTTCTTCCAATCATGCTTGCCCTTCTCAAGTTCTTTTGCCAGACCCTCTCTGTTGACGCGAAGTCTCTCGTGGCGTCCTTTAATAATTGCGTCCCAAACTTCTGGGTCTCAACATCCTTGACATGAACCATGATCCTACTGTCCTTCAGTTCCTGACGAATCTTTGATGTCTCAAGGTTTTGCTTTCCCAGCTTGGCTACTTTCAGTTTCTGGGTTCTGAGTTCTTCACGAAACACTTCTTTTCCAAATACAGCTTCCTGCAGGTCCATCCTAAACTTCTTGATGTAATACTCCAGATCCTGGTGATACACTGGTCTAAAGTTAAAACTTCATCTTGCTGATAGGTGCTCCATCAGTTTTCTACCATCCAATCCTTCCATGCATCTGCATGCTTAACTCCGCACGGTGACAATAGTATAAACGGGTAATAACACCATGGTCAGCCGTGTCTATGCCCATGTTACTGCCATGAGCTTTCATTCCATAATTGATATCTCCTGCCTTAGGGTTTCCTTGACAAAACTTTGAGTTTCTAACTCTCCATGTTTCGGTCTTTCTCCGATACACCTTGCTCTCGAGTATTTACAGCTTCCATAGTCTGCCAAGTTCCATAAGGGTAACCTTCCTAGGTCATACACATCTGGCAATTCTTCAGAGCCTTCAAATTCTCCCAGTCTTCGGAATCTTCAACCATTGTAGTTTCCATTATCATAATGCACGGTAAAATCCTCTTCATTCCGAATGGTCTTAGTTGTCCGATATCCTGTACTTCTTGAAGTGGTCTTATCCGTCGAATCCTCGAGTGGTCCAAAAGGAAAAAGGGTATGGTCTCACTTAAAGGGAATATTTGAATAAGCTCAGAAAAGGAGAGAGGTAAAAGATCTTTTTGAAAAGGGAAGTTTTAGGGAAAATCCTTCCTATGGGCTTGCCAGTTTCTAGGGTCACGTCCTACAGTCAACATGTGCTCTGATACCACCTTTGTAGCGACCAGACCTCAAATAGCTTGTGCTGCTGTGCACCAGTGTCATCCCTGGATCAGTAATGCTGACACGCACAGTACAAATGGAGGATTTATAACAGAGTAGCAATCACACACTTATTACAACGAATATCTCCAAAGAGAATAAGTATGATAAATATGGCTTAAGGCCATCTAAAAACGATAACAGCGGAAGACTTGGAAGATAAGTGAGTCCATCAACTCCAGCGGCATCACTGAGCATAAGACCACGACCTAAGGCACCTTACTCGTCGTCTGAAAAGTCTGCAACATGAAACGTTGCAGCCCGAAAACGGGTCAGCACATGGAATATGCTGGCAATGTAACACATAGAAAAATAATGAACAGTAATAATACTATACTACATGCATATAAGGCTGGTGGAAAGCTCTATGGTTAAAGTTTTTGCGGAAAGCCAATTTTTCCCTACTGCAAAGGAATAAATTTTATTTAACTATCATGGTGGTTGTTAAACATTGAGATGGTTGACAGCATCTCAATCCCAATTAGGTGTCATCAATAACCCAACAAAATTAATTAAAAGTAACATGGTGATGAGATTCACATGATAATCCAGGTACTAGATACTCAAATTGTCCATAACCGGGGACACGGCTAACCATGATTAGTTTGTACACTCTGCAGAGGTTTGTGCACTTTTCCCCACAAGACTCGATATCCTCCGTTGGATTACTCGCACTACCTGGTGTTTGAGTAACGGATGGCCGAGACACAGTCTTTCAGAAGTGTTTGCACCTTACGTATGGGTAGATAGTTACACCTACTTTCCCCTACATCTGCTAGTCTACCACTGTAAGAGTTCACACAACTTAGTCAACTATGCTAGAGCCCATAATAGCTTGTGGCTGCACACGGAAGTTTCTAGCATGAATAATCTCATGATCCCTTTGAACCTGGGTGGCGGTCCAAAAGAAAAACAGGCAATCCTGGAATACCCAGGTACCTCAATCCACCCAGATGTGAGTTTTAGTTGCCACCTTAAGTAAACCATTATTAACAATCTCACATCTGTCATGAATATCACTCAAACCCAATCCACGTCTACGAGCATAGCATGGCAATATAATAGCAAACGTAGAAGTAACTCCCAAGGGTTTGATAAAAGAACAGGTAATAGGTACTACCTCAACTACTTCCCAATACCCACAATTTAATTAGATCCTAATCATGCAATGTTTGAGGAATAGATCTAATGCAATAAAAACTGGGTATGGCAGGTATATGATCAAAGTGTTACTTGCCTTGCTGATGATCCGCGAAACCTAGCGATTCAAAGTAACAAGCGCAAACAAACAAGCAAACAATAAGTACTCATCTAATGCACAGGTAAAACTCGAATGAAAGATCCAACCAGAAAGTTCAACTTAAGAACTCCGGTTTGCAAAAAGAATCAACTGGAACGAAGCAACGAAAGTCAAACGGTGAAAGAAACAAACTTCGCTTACTAATCTGGATCTAGGTCAAATTTTACAGTAGCAAAAACTTGTTTCAGTAGGTTAAACGGAAAGAGAATTTCGAGACGAAACTCTAGGCGCTTGAATCGCCTGATTCCGATAAACGAGCGAAAAATTAAACAGAAACGAAGATTCGATCAGAAATCGAGATCTGAGATAGTCGCGGAAAAATCCGATGAAAAAGAAAAACGGACGAACGGTTAAAGAACGGACGTTCGTTAACAGAGAAAATCCGACGAACGCGTTCGTGAAAACGAACGGGTCGGTGAACGTTCACAAAATAGCAAAACCGAAGAAATAAACCGATCTAGGTTTTTTTTTTAAATGAACGGTTTTTTTAAACAAAACCAGCAACGACGGCGAGGTATACCTCGTCGGGGCAGGGCTCCGGCTGGCTCCAGCGAGGGCGGCGGGGTGCGGCGGGGCTCAGGGGGCTCGGGGGTGGCGAGGGGCGGCTCCGGCGGCGGGGTTCGGCGAGCGGCGGCGGCCTTCGGGCTCCGGCTCCGGTGGTGGGGTGCGGGGCGGGTGCGGGGCGGCGGCAGGGTGAGAGGGAGGGGGCGGCGGCGGGGTTTATAAAGAGGGGGGAAGGGGTGCTTGGAGGAGGGGGCAAGGCGCGGCGGCGGGGTGTCCGTGGCGGACACGGCGGCGGCGTCCCGCGTGCTCGCGGAGGAAAACGCGGAGATGGGCCGGCGGCTCGGCTGGGCCTCGGCCCGGTCGGGCGCGGCACGATTTTTTTTAAACGTTCCGCCGAAAAGTTCGTAGAAAAATAAATAAAAATCCAAAAACGATAAAACAAATTTTCCCCGTCTAGTTAGAATATTTAGAACAGGGTGAACATTTTTTGACACAAAAATAATTTTTTCAAAACATGCAATATTTTTTAATGCAATTAAAATTGCAAATAAAATCCGAATAAAATCCAATAAATGATTTTAACATTTTTCCTCCAATATTTCAATTGTTTTGGAGAAGTCATATTTTCTCCTCTCATTTATTTTTAATGAAATATTTTTCCGGAGAGAAAAACAATTAAAACCAAAATCCTCGTTTTATTATTTGATGAAAATCAAATATGAAAATTCGAGAAAATCCCCAACTCTCTCCGAGGGTCCTTGAGTTGCTTAGGATTTATCGAGGATTTGTCGAAATGCAATAAAATATGATATGCAATGATGATCTATGTATAACATACCAAATTGAAAATTTGGGATGTTACACGTGCGTTCGGTACTTGATCGGTCGGATCGTGAAGACGTACGACTACATCAACCGTGCTGTGCTAACGCTTCCGCTTTCGGTCTACGAGGGTACGTGGACACACTCTCCCCTCTCGTTGCTATGCATCACCATGATCTTGCGTGTGCGTAGGATTTTTTTGAAATTACTACGTTCCCCAACAGTGGCATCTGAGCCTGCTTTTATGCGTTGATGTTATATGCACGAGTAGAACACAAGTGAGTTGTGGGCGATATAAGTCATACTGCTTACCAGCATGTCATACTTTGGTTCGGCGGTATTGTTGGATGAAGCGGCCCGGACCGACATTACGCGTACGCTTACGCGAGACTGGTTTTACCGCCGTGCTATGCACACAGGTTACTAGCGGGTGTCAATTTCTCCAACTTTAGTTGAACCGAGTGTGGCTACGCCCGGTCCTTGCGAAGGTTAAAACAGCACCAACTTGACAAACAATCGTTGTGGTTTTGATGCGTAGGTAAGAACGGTTCTTGCTCAGCCCGTAGCAGCCACGTAAAACTGGCAACAACAAAGTAGAGGACGTCTAACTTGTTTTTGTAGGGCATGTTGTGATGTGATATGGTCAAGACATGATGCTATATTTTGTTGTATGAGATGATCATGTTTTGTTGAAGTTATCGGCAACTGGCAGAAGCCTTATGGTTGTCTCTTTATTGCATAAGATGCAAGTGCCAAATAATTGCTTTACTTTATCGCTATGCGATAGCAATAGTTGCAAGAGCAATAGTTGGCGAGACGACCATGTGACGACACATTGATATAGATCAAGATGATGGAGATCATGGTGTCATGCCGGTGACGATGGAGATCATGACGATGCTTTGGAGATGGACATCAAAGGCACAAGATGATGATGGCCATATCATGTCACATATTATGGTTGCATGTGATGTTTATCTTTTATACATCTTATTTTGCATAGTTCGGCGGTAGCTTTATAAGATGATCTCTCACTAAATTATCAAGTTATAAGTGTTCTCCCTGAGTATGCACCGTTGCGAAAGTTCTTCGTGCTGAGACACCACGTGATGATCGGGTGTGATAGGCTCTACGCTCAAATACAATGGGTGCAAAACAGTTGCACACGCGGAATACTCAGGTTAAACTTGACGAGCCTAGCATATAACAGATATGGCCTCGGAACACTGAGACCGAAAGGTCGAGCGTGAATCATATAGTAGATATGATCAACATTGTGATGTTCACCATTGAAACTACTCCATCTCACGTGATGATTGGACATGGTTTAGTTGATTTGGATCAGGTGATCACTTAGAGGATTAGAGGGATGTCTATCTAAGTGGGAGTTCTTAAGTAATATGATTAATTGAACTTTAATTTATCATGAACTTAGTCCTGGTAGTATTACCATATCTATGTTGTAGATCAATAGCTCGCGTTGTTGCTTCCCTATGTTTTATGTATGTTCCTAGAGAAAACTAAGTTGAAAGATGATAGTAGCAATGATGCGGACTGGGCCCGTGATCTGAGGTTTATCCTCATTGCTGCACAGAAGAATTATGTCCTTGATGCACCGCTAGGTGACAGACCTATTGCAGGAGCAAATGCAGTCGTTATGAACGTTTGGCTAGCTCAATATGATGACTACTTGATAGTTTAGTGCACCATGCTTAACGGCTTAGAATCGGGACTTCAAAGAAATTTTGAACATCATGGACCATATGAGATGTTCCAGGAGTTGAAGTTAATATTTCAAGCAAATACCCGACTTGAGAGATATGAAGTCTCCAACAAGTTCTATAGCTAAAAGATGGAGGAGAATAGCTCAAGCAGTGAGCATGTGCTTAGATTGTCTGGGTACTACAATCGCTTGAATCAAGTAGGAGTTAATCTTCCAGATAAGATAGTGATTGACAAAATTCTCTAGTCACCATCACCAAGTTAGTAGAACTTCATGATGAACTATAGTATGCAAGGGATAACGTAAACGATTCCCGAGCTTTTCATGATGATAAAATCAGAAATCAAGAAAGAGCATCAAGTGTTGATGATTAACAAGACCACTAGTTTCAAGAAAAAAGGGCAAAGGGAAAGAAAAGGGAACTTCATGTAGAACGGCAAACAAGTTGCTGCTCAAGTGAAGAAGCCCGAGTCTGGACCTAAGCCTGAGAATGAGTGCTTCTACTACAAAGAGACTGGTCACTGGAAGCAAAACTGCCCCAAATAATTGGCGGATAAGAAGGATGGCAAAGTGAACAAAAGTATATTTGATATACATGTTATTGATGTGTACTTTACTAGTGTTTATAGCAACCCCTCAGTATTTGATACTGGTTTAGTTTCTAAGAGTAGTAACTTAAAATAGGAGTTGCAAAATGAACAGAGACTAGTTAAGGATGAAGTGACGATGTGTGTTGGAAGTAGTTCCAAGATTGATGTGATCATCGTCGCACAATCCATATAACTTTCGAGATTAGTGTTGAACCTAAATAAGTGTTATTTGGTGTTTGCGTTGAGCATGAATATGATTGGATCATGTTTATTGCAAAACGGTTATTCATGTAAGTTGGAGAATAATTGTTGTTCTGTTTACATGAATAAAACCTTCTATGGTCATACACCCAATGAAAATGGTTTGTTGGATCTCGATCGTGGTGATACACATTTTCATAATATTGAAGCCAAAAGATGCAAAGTTAATAATGATAGTGCAACTTATTTGTGGCACTGCCGTTTAGGTCATATTGGTGTAAAGCGCATGAAGAAACTCCATGCTGATGGACTTTTGGAATCACTTGATTATGAATCACTTGATGCTTGCGAACCATGCCTCATGGGCAAGATGACTAAGACTCCGTTCTCCGGAACAATGGAACGAGCAACTGACTTATTGGAAATAATATATACTTATGCATGCGGTCCGATGAGTGTTAAGGCTCACGGCAAGTATCGTTATTTTCTGACCTTCACAGATGATTTGAGCAGATATGGGTATATCTACTTGATGAAACACAAGTCTGAAACATTTGAAAAGTTCAAAGAATTTCAGAGTGAAGTGGAGAATCATCGTAACAAGAAAATAAAAGTTTCTACGATCTGATCGCAGAGGTAAAATATTTGAGTTACGAGTTTGGCCTTCAGTTAAAACAATGTGAAATAGTTTCACTACTCACGCCACCTGGAACACCACAATGTAATGGTGTGCCCGAACGTCATAACCGTACTTTATTAGATATGGTGCGATCTATGATGTCTCTTACCAATCTACCACTATCGTTTTGGGGCTATGCATTAGAGACAGCTGCATTCACGTTAAATAGGGCACCATCTAAATCCGTTGAGACGACACCGTATGAACTATGGTTTGGCAAGAAACCTAAGCTGTCGTCTCTTAAAGTTTGAGGTTGCAATGCTATGTGAAAAAGTTTCAACCTGATAAGCTCAAACCCAAATCGGAGAAGTGCGTCTTCATAGGATACCCAAAAGAAAATGTTGGGTACACCTTCTATCACAGATCCGAAGGCAAGATATTTGTTGCTGAGAATGAATCCTTTCTAGAGAAGGAGTTTCTCTCTAAAGAAGTGAGTGGGAGGAAAGTAGAACTTGATGAGGTAACTGTACCTGCTCCTTTATTGGAAAGTAGTTCATCACAGAAATCTATTCCTGTGACTACTACACCAATTAGTGAGGAAGCTAATGATGATGATCATGTAACTTCAGATCAAGTTACTACCGAACCTCGTAGGTAAACCAGAGTGAGATCCGCACCAGAGTGGTACGGTAATCCTGTTCTGGAGGTCATGTTACTTGATCATGACGAACCTACGAACTATGAGGAAGCGATGATGAGCCCAGATTCCGTGAAATGGCTTGAGGCCATGAAATCTGAGATGAGATCCATGTATGAGAACAAAGTATGGACTTTGATTGACTTGCCCAATGATCGGCGAGCCATTGATATTAAATGGATCTTCAAGAGGAAGACGGACGCTGATAGTAGTGTTACTATCTACAAAGCTAGAATTGTCGTAGAAGGTTTTCGACAAGTTCAAGGTGTTGACTACGATGAGAGTTTCTCACTCGTATCTATGCTTAAGTTTGTCCGAATCATGTTAGCAATTGCCGCATTTTATGAAATCTGGCAAATGGATAAACAAAACTACATTCCTTAATGGATTTATTAAAAAAGAGTTGTATATGATGCAACCAGAAAGTTTTGTCAATCCTAAAGGTGCTAAAAAAATATTCAAGCTCCAGCGATCCATCTATGGACTGGTGCAAGCATCTCGGAGTTGGAATATACGCTTTGATAAGTTGATCAAAGGATATAGTTTTATACAGACTTGCGGTGAAACCTGTATTTACAAGAAAGTGAGTGGGAGCACTACAACATTTCTGATAAGTATATGTGAATGACATATTGTTGATCGGAAATAATGTAGAATTATTCTGCAAAGCATAAAGGAGTGTTTGAAAGGAGTTTTTCAAAGAAAGACCTCGGTGAAGCTGCTTACATATTGAGCATCAAGATCTATAGAGATAGATCAAGACGCTTGATAAGTTTTTCAATGAATACATACCTTGACAAGATTTTGAAGTAGTTCAAAATGGAACAGTCAAAGAAAGAGTTCTTGCCTGTGTTACAAGTGTGAAATTGAGTAAGACTCAAAGCCCGACCACAGCAGAAGATAGAAAGAGAATGAAAGTTATTCCCTATGCCTCAGCCATAGGTTCTATAAAGTATGCCATGCTGTGTACCAGATCTATTGTATACCCTACACTGATTTTGGCAAGAGAGTACAATAGTGATCTAGGAGTAGATCACTGGACAGCGGTCAAAATTATCCTTAGTGGAATAAGGATATGTTTCTCGATTATGGAGGTGACAAAAAGGTTCGTCGTAAAGGGTTACGTCGATGCAAATTTTGACACTGATCCAGATGACTCTAGGTCTCAATCTGGATACATATTGAAAGTGGGAGCAATTAGCTAGAGTAGCTCCGTGCAGAGCATTGTTGACATAGAAATTTGCAAAATACATACGGATCTGAATGTGGCAGACCCGTTGACTAAACTTCTCTCACAAGCAAAACATGATCACACCTTAGTACTCTTTGCGTGTTAATCACATAGCGATGTGAACTAGATTATTGACTCTAGTAAACCCTTTTGGGTGTTGGTCACATGATGATGTGAACTATGGGTGTTAATCACATGGTGATGTGAACTAGATTATTGACTCTAGTGCAAGTGGGAGACTGAAAGAAATATGCCCTAGAGGCAATAATAAAGCTATTATTTATTTCCTTATATCATGATAAATGTTTATTATTCATGCTAGAATTGTATTAACCGAAAACATAATACATGTGTGAATACATAGACAAACAGAGTGTCACTAGTATGCCTCTACTTGACTAGCTCGTTAATTAAAGATGCTTATGTTTCCTAACCATAGACATGAGTTGTCATTTGATTAACGGGATCACATCATTAGGAGAATGATGTGATTGACTTGACCCATTCCATTAGCTTAGCACTTGATCGTTTAGTATGTTGCTATTGCTTTCTTCATAACTTATACATGTTCCTATGACTATGAGATTATGCAACTCCCGTTTACCGGAGGAACACTTTGTGTGCTACCAAACGTCACAGCGTAACTGGGTGATTATAAAGGTGCTCTACAGGTGTCTCCGAAGGTACTTGTTAGGTTGGCGTATTTCGAGATTAGGATTTGTCACTCCGATTGTCGGAGAGTTATCTCTGGGCCCACTCAATAATGCACATCACTATAAGCCTTGCAAGCATTGTAACTAATGAGTTAGTTGCGGGATGATGTATTACGGAACGAGTAAAGAGACTTGCCGGTAACGAGATTGAACTAGGTATTGAGATACCGACGATCGAATCTCGGGCAAGTAACATACCGATGACAAAGGGAACAACGTATGTTGTTATGCGGTTTGACCGATAAAGATCTTCGTACAATATGTGGGAGCCAATATGAGCATCCAGGTTCCGCTATTGGTTATTGACCGGAGACGTGTCTCGGTCATGTCTACATTGTTCTCGAACCCGTAGGGTCCGCATGCTTAAAGTTCGATGACGGTTATATTATGAGTTTATGTGTTTTGATGTACCGAAGGTAGTTCGGAGTCCCGGATGAGATCGGGGGCATGACGAGGAGTCTCGAAATGGTCGAGACGTAAAGATCGATATATTGGACGACTATATTCGGACATCGGAAAGGTTCCGAGTGGTTCGGGTATTTTTCGGAGTACAGGGGAGTTACGGGAATACGGGGGAAGAAGTATATGGGCCTTATTGGGCTTTAGGTGAGAGGGAGAGGCAGCCCCCCCCCCCATTGACTAGTCCGAATTAGACTAGGGGGAGGGGCGGCGCCCCCTCCTTCCTTCTCTTCCCTCTTCCCTTTCCTTGACTCCTACTACTTGGAGGGGGGGGGGGGAATCCTGCTCCCGGTGGGAGTAGGACTCCTCCTAGGGCGCGCCATAGAGAGGGCCGGCCCTCCCCCTCCTCCACTCCTTTATATACGGGGGGGGGGGGGGGCACCCCTTGGAGACACAACAATTGATCTCTTGATCTCTTAGCCGTGTGCGGTGCCCCCCTTCCACCATAATCCACCTCGATTATATCGTAGCGTTGCTTAGGCGAAGCCCTGCGTCGGTAGAACATCATCATCGTCACCACGCCGTCGTGCTGACGGAACTCGCCCTCAAAGCTCGGCAGGATCGGAGTTCGAGGGACGTCATCGAGTTGAACATGTGCAGAACTCGGAGGTGCCGTGCGTTCGGTACTTGATCGGTCGGATCGTGAAGACGTACGACTACATCAACCGCGTTGTGCTAACGCTTCCGCTTTCGGTCTACGAGGGTACGTGGACACACTCTCCCCTCTCGTTGCTATGCATCACCATGATCTTGCGTGTGCGTAGGAATTTTTTCGAAATTACTACATTCCCCAACATTCCGGTCGTCCGGTAAGTGTTGGACTTCCCGTGGCTCAAAGGGCCCCGTACGTCCGGTAAAGTGGCGGACGTCCGGTGGGTCTAGGTCAACGCGAGATGCGAGTTTCGGGATGCGATTTTGGGCGGAAATTGGGGGTTTTGGGGTCAAAATTGAGGAGATTTTATGGATGAAAAGTGGGGAAAATTGGGGAAATGCTAGATCCACTTGAAACCAAGCAAATCCATGGATCAAAATCAACAAAAGTTCATCATACCAACAAATCACAAAAAGAATTGGGGCTATTTTTGGTGGGGATTTTCGAAATTTGGGGAAGAACACAACAAAACAAGGCTAGAAAACAAGGGGTAGGGGCTCCAAATTCGTGATCAACCTTGCTCTGATCCAAGATGATGTACGGTGAAACCCTATACGGGCGGTCTTTCACGAAAGGAGCGGATCAAACACAAGGGGAAACACGAGAGGAATCACTCAAACCAACGAGATTCGATTACACATGTGCTAGATCCTCGAAACACAAAGAGATACACGATCCACGATCAACAAAGGACGATGCAAAGGTAACCGGTTCTTCTACGTGAGGAGGTCTTGAGGTCTTCCCGTTAGGGGTCTTGAATCCAAGATGGATCTTCTCCGAAGAGGTGTCGGTCCCTCGCGATGGAGTAGATCCGGATGGATGAGCGAAGCTCTATCTCACATATGAGCTATCACAACGCTAACCATAACTAGGAGGAGGTGGAGGAGTATACATAGTCTAGGGCCACGAAGGGGTAAGTGGGGGATACATGGGCCTCGGCCCGATGCTCTGCGCACAGACAGGCGTCGGACGTCCGGTGGCTCGCGGAGGTCCGGTCATCCGGAGGGCGTCGGACTTCCGTTAATTTCTCCTCTGTGATGTGGCACCGGATGTCCGGAGTGGAGCGATCGTCCGGGCGCTGGGAGGTGTCCTACGTCCGGTCCGCGTCGGTCATCCAGCCGCTGTAGCATTCGCGGGCTGACTCTTTAGGCTGGTGGAAGCTCCAGGCATCAGACGTCCGACGAGGTCCGGTCGTCCGGAGGCTGTAGACTTCGGGCAGCTTCTTCTCTTGGTCCTTGTACTTGGCGTCCTCGCTAGCTCGTCCGTTGGATGTGGTGGCTCCGTGGCTTTCCTTTAAGTACCTGATCATGCATAGCACACACGTTGGAGGTAGTAGCCAGGTCTCACATGTAGAAAGTGAAGGTTCGGAGAGGAGCGAGTTCACCTTGTGTCCAATGGCGTATATTCGAGGTCTCGTCATATGTCCTCTTGGGGCTTGGAGAGCAGTTGGAGTGTACATGAGGGTGAACGTGGGATGCTCCGCATCAGTTAACATGCAAGATAATATCATATTTAGAATGTACACGTTTTTCTGAGCGATTTTCATATATAACATGCTAAATTTGGAGTTTTGAAAGATATAAATATTTTTAAAAATACTTGAATCCACAACATATTATTTTTAAAGAAAGTAGTTGGGCCAAAATCGCCCTTGTAGCCCCATCTGCTACGCGACACACGGCGAGGCAGCTCTATATTACGCCTATTGAAATTGGAGGAGAAAAGGCAGAAAAAAGGGGGAGGAACGTGGGATCAAACTCTGTTTTCCCAGATTGCCAAGCGACGATCTAGCCAATCGGGTGCTTCAGCGCTTATGATGTGTGAGGGCATAGCTATAGATGAACCAAACGCGACGGCCGAAGACTTAAGAAAAAAATGAATCGTTTTTGTCACTTACAAATGATATTGGTGGGTAATTATTGCCAACTTTGAGGATAATTTGATGATGGATGGCAAGAAACAATAGTCATTTTATTATTAGGGCGATGCTAGGCGCCAGCGCGCCGGTCGAACAGTTTCGGCCGGTCGCGCCCCAGCCGCCTGATGCAGCCAACCAGAGCCGTCAGATCTGCCTCCTCCCCTTCGTGTTGACTTCTCTCTTCTTCTTCTTCCGCGCGCGCCCACCCCGGCCGCCCTGCCGCCGGCCACCCCTTCCCTCCCCCCCTCACCTGAACCTCTTCCCCCTCGCAGTCCCATGCTGCTGGATGTGCTCTTCGTCGCCGCCGGTCGCCGTCGCAGCACACCCCCCCCCCCCCCGCGCGCGCGCGCGTTCCCCGGCAGGAAGTCATTGCCCCTTGTAGCAAAAAACGCCGCCGCCTTGAAGCACGCCGAAGCCCCTCTGTCGTTGCAGAGCACCTATCGCCACCGTCGTCGCTGCGTTGTCGTGTCGCCGTGCAGCTCTCAACGTCGCCACTTGCCACCATTGGCGAGTCGGGTTGAAGCTTTTTCTATCATCGGTTGCAGTTTTTTCTCTATGCCGGTTGAAACTTTTTTCGCACATTAAAACTTCGGCCATGCCGATTGAAGCTTTTTTCACCTAGGGTTGAAGCTTTTTTTGTAAGGGTAGCAGCTTTTTCTGTGTCCAACATTTTGTTTGCGAAAAAATCCCCCCGGCTGAAGATTTCTTAATCTCTGGTTGAAGCTTTTTCATCTGCGGGTTGAAACTTTTGTCAAAACGGTTGTAACTTTTCTTCCGTTCCATTGTTTGGTTGAAGCTTTTTTAACTACCGGATGTAGCTTTTTGCGTCCACGGTTGTAGCAATGGGGAAACATTGTTCGCAACTCTCCCTGATGTCGCGGGGTTGCAGCTCCCCCCTGTCGCCATGGTCGTAGCACGGGGCACCTCGGTCCGCTCCACGACGTTTGGCCTGCCGCCGGTTGCAGCAAAAAAAGGGGAAAAGAGGAAGAGGAGGAGAAAGGAAGTGAGGGACAAGGAAGAAGAGGGAGGTGGGAACACGAGCGGGGCTGCAACCATGGCCAGCGGGGACTTCGATCTTCCAAGCTACATCCATGGCCGACGACGAGCTGCTCACGTGTTGCAACGGGGGAGGCGAGAGATGCATGCGTTGTGGGGCGAGATCCGCGCGAGGTTGACGAAAGCAGAGAGGATAGCGTTTGGTGGCCCCGTGTCTACGTGTCGCCTGGTGGGTGGCTGGGGCGAAGCGCGCGTGGACACGACCGGCCCAAAGTTCGGCCGGCGCACCGCGCCCAATCGTTTCCCTTATTATTACCCCCTCCGTTCATTTTTGTAAGATCTTTTAGACATTTAAGACAACATCTAAAACAGTTTAATTTCAGCTGTTCTAAACAATTTTAAGTATTAGGTATGGATAGATATAGATTTCATCTTTTTTTAGAACTATAGAGATTTCATCTAGGTACCAAATTTTGCGCGGGTAACCAAATCGCTGGGAAGGGCAAGAAACAAACTGAGCCGTCCAGTTCAACGCCGAATCGGCCTCATCTTTGACGTCATACAGATTCTGTCATCGTTATAATCCCGGATTCCGAACGAATCACAAAGGCGGCTCTGATTCACGTTCCTACAGCCGAACCGACTCGTGAACACTTGGTCCATAAATACTGCTCCTACGCGCATCCATCAAGCCGAGGTGTTCGCGTCGACACGATGGCCGCCGACCGTCTCTCTGCTCTCCCCGACGCTCTGCTGCAGCACATCCTATCATTCGCGTCCGAGAGGGAGGCCGCTGCCAGCGCCGTCCTCTCGCGCCGATGGCGCCCTCTGTGGCGCGGAGCGAGGGCCGTCGACCTGGACATCAGGCCCTACATGGCCGCCGACGAGGGTCAAGGCCTCCGCATCAGCCCTTCGCACCCATAATAGCTGAGTTTCCAAGCTAAGTGCAAATACAATTGAAGGGTCTGAAAGAGCTGAAATGCTTTATTTATTTATTCTTTAGAAAAGGAGGTTGACCTCCGGCCTCTGCATCAATCGATGCATGCAGCCATATTATTAAAAAGCGTAACAAGGTCTTAGGTTCCAAGAAAGCTCATAAACCGAGTCAAGAGAAAAAATAAATCTGTAAAGTGCCACATCCAGCAATAACGCGCCACATCCGGCGATAAAGAACAGACTACGATGCCTACACACCTAGTCTATTATTAGCTCGCCATCCAAATCGGCTGAAGATAGCCCGTGCAACCGTCTCCTAGCGGTTGCATCCAATATCCAAAAGCTCCCTAAAATCTGCATGAGTGAGTAACGACCACATACGGATCCAAGCTGTAGCTCTGTAGATAACCTGCAAAAAATTAGTGAAGTTTATCCCATTAAAGATCATATCATTTCTAGTGTTCCATATAGCCCAGAAAAGTGCACATATCCCTATCCGAATATGTTTAGCTACTTGTATGTCCACTCCATTAAGCCACGTCCCAAATAACGTGTTTATGCTCGTGGGGGGATGAACGTTAAAAGCTATATGAATTGATCGCCATAACAATTTTGCAAGTGGACACTGGAGAAAGAGGTGTTTAATCGATTCATTTTGATCACAAAAACAGCACCTGAAATACTTCGATATATGAAATCAATGGCATGTACAGCAGTACAGCACTAGTAACATCTTATGAGCAATATATCTACTTTTTAGTTTATTACAATTGTTCTCATCTACATCATTTAATGACCTCAAGTTAAACAAACAATATAACATGTGCACTAGGTATAGCAAGAGAACATAAGGAATTGGAGTTGGGAAGCCACATAATGCCTTTGCACTCACCGCCTCACCACCGGGTACTAGAGTGCCAGTTAACTAGCTAAACTCCATTAGAACTTTGCTCCATGTTTAGTTGCATGGCATCCATCTTCTCAATTACATACTCCAGCTTTTTGCAACAAATCTCGTTAGCGATTCTTGCACTATAGTCGCACTTCTCAAATGGACGATATTCACAAGCACTTTTTATTTCCTCGCGCATAGTTGTTTGTATTTCCTGCTCGAACCACAATACAATGTATTTATCACACATGATTCATGATATACATAATGTGAGATTGTGTGTAATAAAAAGCAATGACGTGATTGTCATACGAATGTATGATTAATGAATGGGTTCACATATCTGGCTAGTACTCTGGTGGAAGGACTGACACTGTGTCTGAGTTAAAGGCTCAGAGAAGAATTTTAGATGACACCCGAAAGGCCTAAACCAATCGGTTGCCACAAACCCTAATTTCACGACAATCAAATAAACAGTGCAGACAGGCAGATAGCGTTATTACCCCAGAAAATTACTACAGGGCAGCGAATAGCATTCTTTCTGTCTGCACAGGTTCCAAGAAAAGATTAGTTGATCATCATCTCATCTCATCAATATGGAGCGGTGCTTTGCTTTGATCTAAAATTATTGCAGTTCAGAACACAGGCACTCAAGCAATCGGAAAACAATAAGTTCAAATCAAAAGTACAGTACTGAAAACTTCAGCTTCCACTATGTCTATATGGGCATGATATATCACAAAGCATGTTATCTCATGATCAAGCAAATGGAAGAAAACTCCGAGCACGTAGGTAAGCATGTTTTTCCCCCCTAATACTAGGCCATCTTGATGCTTCTAGCAAGCAAGGGGCTAAAAAGCTACAGAAAAACACAATTCCAGGTTCAGAACCAATGGCATGGCTTCATTCTGCTGGCTCATTCCGAAATTGCACATCCAATTTCCATCTGCCGCAGGTTACAGCTTCGAACATCCCTCACTGGCCCCTCTTCATCCAGGGCCAAATATAGATCTAAGAGCGGTGAGCGTCGGGTGGATGGGGGTTATGGGGTTACCTTCATATAGAGCATGAACTCGCGGCAGTGGGCGGCTACGGCCTCGGCGCGGGGACCCTGCGAGTTTCCGAGCTCCTCCATGACCGCGCCCGACAGCTCCACCACCCGCACTATCCGCTGCACAAGAGCAAACGAGCACGACGCCACAGCAAGATTCAGCGACCAAATCGATCAGACCAGAAGGGAGAAAGAGGAGAGCTGGATGCGGGTGACCTGCTCAACGTCGTGGAGGCGCTCCAGCGAGCTGCTCTTACCCTGCGGGGTCATCGCCGCCGGCGAGGAAGAGAGGTAGGCGAGGGCCGAGGGCGGCGTTCGGGAGCGTCGTGCGGCCTTGAGAAGCTGTTTTTTTTTTAGGGATGCGACCTTGAGATTTTCCCTTTTTTTTAGGGATGCGGCCTTGAATGTTGAATGTGATGTGCTGGTGGGTTTAGAAGCCTGTTTCAGCACAAGTTTCTGAAAAAAAAATACTCAGCAGAAGTCAGTGAACTCATCGAGGAAAGCTCATCAAAATGGAAGCAAGATCTGGTCGGAACTGTTTTCCTACCCATTACTACTGATTTGATACCAAATGTCCTTTTGGGTATGGGACAGTTACACGATTTTTGGGCTTGGGGTTGTCGCGCCTACTGATGCTGAGACAGCAGCGGACTAAACAAGTGCAGTTCAGTATTCAGATAAATGCAATCCTTTCTCTTCTTCCAAGTCTTCCCTCACCTATTCTGCTTCTCTCCTTCCTCACCCAAATTCCTAGATCGAGATTCAGGACATTACAATTTGGTAATCAGAGCCTTCCCTAAAAAAAAATTCCACACCATTCGCCGCCGCCGCTGCCCGTCGCATCCTCTTGATCAGGCGGTAACATCCACCGAGCTAGGTGTGAGCCGCTCCGCCGAGCTCGCTCGAAATCCTACTCGGGGTTCGCCTCGATCCGGAGCGTGACCACGACGCCGTCCAAGCCTTCAGCGCAGACCCGCCGCGTGCTGGATGCAATGACGGAGACCACAGACAAGATGCAGGGTCTCCTCGAGACCATCCTCCGCCGCCTCGACGCCAACCAGAAGACCGCCGATGAGCGCCACCAAGCGCAAGTAGCCTACAACGACCAAGTCTCCACCGAGCTCAAGCACTTGGCAAAACAAATCGATCTGACACAGGCAGATGTGGATGAGGCACGCAAATCTCCTCCGCCTCTCGATTCGCCGAGGCAAGCAACCCCGGTGCATCTATGCCCGGGACGTCGACGACCTCAGGCTCCCACCACGCGCCACCGCCTCCGGCGTTCCGCCCACCTCCACCACCACAGCTCTACACGGAGGGCGCAGCCCAACTGCCGTTCGCCCGGCTCGTCAACCACGGGCCGCCCCTGCTGCTGCAGAACTCGCCCACAGCATACGAGCGGGGGGGCGAGCACTAGACCAAGCCGCCCAAGCACGTCTTCCCCTGCTTCGACGGCGACGCGCCGCGCATCTGGCTACAACGGTGTCTCTCTTACTTCGAGCTCTACAGGGTGCCTCAGCACAATTGGGTCACCATCGCCGGCCTGTACATGGATGGGCTCGCAGCGATGTGGCTTCAGGCGTATCGACAGACGCATCCTGCTCTGTCTTGGCCGACATTCAGAGCATCGGTGGAAGCAGAGTTCGAACCTGAAGAATTCGAAGCCCAGATGCACCAGCTAGTTCAACTGCGTCAGATAGGGAGTGTGCAAGAGTACCGTCAGCGATTTGAGACCTCCATGTACCACCTACCGTCGCTGGATCCAACCTTGAGCATGCAATTCTTCATCTCCCAGTTCCTCCTCAGCCTGAAGGATGAATTGCGATTGGGCGTCCGTTTGCAGGCCCCAACAAGCATCGCGCGAGCTGATGTGTTCGCGTTCAGGAAGAAGAACTGGAGAAGCAACGGTTGCAGCGCCCGTGCATAATTCCAGTTGGAAGACCACCTCCGGCAACACCCACTCCCAACCAGGTGCGTGCAGCGCCTCCCCCGCGACCGGGGGGCGATGAGTATGCCCGCGAGCGGCGGCTACGGGAATTCTGTCGAGTCAATGGACTCTGCTTTCGCTGTGGTGACAAGTATTCCCGTGAACATCAGTGCAAGCGCACCGGACAAATACTGATGATCGAGGTGGGCGATTTCGGCGAGATCCTCTCGGATGATACCGTGCACGCGCTGCAGTTGCTGGATGCGCCAGTCGTCCAGGAGCCGGAATGTTGTACCTTACCACAGCACGCGATTTCCGGCGAGGACGGACCATCTACCATTCGTCTTTGCGCACAAGTTGGCGATCAAGTTATGCTGCTTTTAGTGGACTCTGGGAGCTCTCATAGCTTTGTTAGTGAGGCGTTCGTTCAGCGCATAGGAGTCGAGACACAAGCACTGCCGTTCGTATCTGTTCGGGTAGCAAATGGCCAACGCCTGCTCTGTGACAAGATGGTGAAGCAGTTAGCATGGCAAGTTCCAGGACACACCTTCCACACCGATCTCAGGGTGCTGCAGCTGAGCGCGTATGATGCAGTATTGGGCATGGACTGGCTATTCGCCCACAGCCCGATGAACTGTCAATGGAAACTGAACCGGATCTCCTTCGAAACAGAGGGCAAGATGGTGCAGCTACAAGGGGTTCGCACCACCAATCTCTCTCCTACGGCTGGACTGGATGCCTATGAACTCCATCGGATGGAAGTCACCAATGATATATGGACTGCAGCGCTAGTTACTATCGAATCTTCAGCTAAGGAGAACACTGAGCTAGTACCCCCCCCCCCCAACATTCAGAAGGTGCTATATGAATATCAAGATGTGTTTGCAGAACCAATGGCACTGCCTCCTCATTGTCAGTATGACCACGACATACATCTGGAGCCGGGCACCACGCCCATCAACACCAAGCCATACTGTTACTCGCCAGTGCAAAAGGATGAGATCGAGAAGAAGGTGCACGAGTGTTGGGGAACGTAGTATTTCAAAAAAAATCCTACGATCGCGCAAGATCTATCTAGGAGAAGCATAGCAACGAGCGGGGAGAGTGTGTCCACGTACCCTCGTAGACCGAAAGCTGACGCGTTTAGTAACGCGGTTGATGTAGTCGAACGTCTTCGCGATCCAACCGATCCAAGCACCGAATGTACGGCACCTCCGTGTTCAGCACACTTCAGCACAATGACGTCCCCCGAGCTCTTGATCCATGTCGGTGTCAAAACCGGCGGATCTCGGGTAGGGGGTCCCGAACTATGCGTCTAAGGTCGATGGTAACAGGAGACGGGGGACACGATGTTTACCCAGGTTCGGGCCCACTTGATGGTGTTGGGGAACGTAGTCATAATTCAAAAATTTCCTACGTGTCACCAAGATCAATCTAGGAGATGCTAGCAACGAGGGAGAGGGAGTGCATCTTCATACCCTTGAAGATCGCTAAGCGGAAGCGTTACAAGAACGCGGTTGATGGAGTCATACTCGCGGCGATTCAAATCGCGGAAGATCCGATCTAGCGCCGAACGGACGGCGCCTCCGCGTTCAACACACGTACAGCCCGGGGACGTCTCCTCCTTCTTGATCCAGCAAGGGGAGAGGAGAAGTTGAGGGAGAACTCCAGCAGCACGACGGCATGGTGGCGATGGAGCTCGTGGTTCTCCGGCAGAGCTTCGCTAAGCACTACGGAGGAGGAGGAGCAGTTGGAGGAGGAGAGGGCTGCGCCAGGCAAGGGGTGCGGCTGCCCTCTCTCTCCCTCACTATATATAGGGGGAAGGGGGTGGTGGAGGCGCCCTAGGGTTCCCTAGGGGAGGGGCGGCGGCCACAGGGGACACCCCTAGATGGGTTTGGGCGCCCCCACCCCTGGGAAACTTGCCCCCCAAGCCGGGAGGGGTGGCTGCCCTAGGGGAGGCGCCCCCACCTCTCCACGTTATGTGAGAGGGGTTGGGAGGGGCGCACAGCCCTTAGTGGGCTGGTGTGCCCCCTCCCCTTGGCCCATAAGGCCCCCCAACGCTTGCCGGGGCCTCCGAAACACCTTTCGGTCACGCTGGTCGTCACCCGGTACTCCCAGAACAATTCCGGACTCCAATACCCTTCGTCCAATATATCGATCTTCACCTCCGGACCACTCCGGAGTTCCTCGTCACATCCGGGATCTCATCCGGGACTCCGAACAACCTTCGGTAACCACATACTATTTCCCATAACAACTCTAGCGTCACCGAACCTTAAGTGTGTAGACCCTACGGGTTCGGGAACCATGCAGACATGACCGAGACACCTCTCCGGCCAATAACCAATAGCGGGATCTAGATACCCATATTGGCTCCCACATGTTCCACGATGATCTCATCGGATGAACCACGATGTCGGGGATTCAATCAATCCCGTATACAATTCCCTTTGTCTATCGGTATGTTACTTGCCCGAGATTCGATCGTCGGTATCCCAATACCTCGTTCAATCTCGTTACCGGCAAGTCTCTTTACTCGTTCCGTAACACATGATCCCGTGGCTAACTCATTAGTCACATTGAGCTCATTATGATGATGCATTACCGAGTGGGCCCAGAGATACCTCTCCGTCATACGGAGTGACAAATCCCAGTCTCGATTCGTGCCAACCCAACACACTTTCGGAGATACCTGTAGTGCACCTTTATAGCCACCCAGTTACGTTGTGACGTTTGGTACACCCAAAGCATTCCTACGGTATCCAGGAGTTGCACAATCTCATGGTCTAAGGAAATGATACTTGACATTAGAAAAGCTCTAGCAAACGAACTACACGATCTTGTGCTATGCTTAGGATTGGGTCTTGTCCATCACATCATTCTCCTAATGATGTGATCCCGTTATCAATGACATCCAATGTCCATGGTCAGGAAACCATAACCATCTATTGATCAACGAGCTAGTCAACTAGAGGCTTACTAGGGACATGTTGCGGTCTATGTATTCACACATGTATTACGGTTTCCAGTTAATACAATTATAGCATGAATAATAGACAATTATCATGAACAAGGAAATACAATAATAACCATTTATTATTGCCTCTAGGGCATATTTCCAACAGATGGAGGTAATAACCTACTTCTTGCTTGATTGATCTTGATGAATATGAGGATTACAAGAGTTGATCACCACGAGATCGTAATTGCTAAACTCTAGAAGTCTAGCCTGTATTATTATGATTCCCTCTACGGACTAAACCCTCCGGTTTATATAGACACCGGAGGGGACTAGGGTTGTACAAAGTCGGTTACAGAGAAAGGAATCTTCATATCCGAACGCCAAGATTGCCATCCACGCCAATGAGAGTCCCATTCGGACACGGGAAGAAGTCTTTTGTCTTGTATCTTCATAGCCCATTAGTCCGGCCCATGTTACAAAGCCCGGACGCCCGAGGACCCCTTAATCCAGGACTCCCTCAGTAGCCCCTGAACCAGGCTTCAATAACAAGGTGTCCGGCACGCAGATTGTCTTCGGCATTGCAAGGCAGGTTCCTCCTCCGAATAATCCAAAGCAGCCAGAAAACGTGTCCGGTTCTGCAAAACAAGTACCACACACAACCGCAGAGAGTATAATATTTCACGAGTCCAATCTACTGACAGCTTTTGTAGCATGACATCACATCGCTGCCCGGCCATTATTTCGAACTGTTTTTTGGCCTCCCGCTCCGTGCTTCAAGATGCGGTTTTCATTGGCATGTCTTGTCAAAGCAGAGATCGTGTCCCCTTATTGCGGGATTCTCATCAATACGGGCGTGGGTAATCCAACCACGCCGTCTACATGACCCTTGGGGAATAGGCAAGTTTTAAGGCGAGTGAGGAGGCGCTTGATATTCGCTGCCTTTATAAGGAGATAAGGATTCACCCTTTCACCCATGCCTTCTTCCTCTCTGCCCATCCATTCTCGAGCTCGAGTGCCCAAGCTTCCACCCTTTCCACCTCAAAAAAGCACTCCGACCATGTCCGGATCTGGAGCGCAGGGCAAGTGGATGGTTTCCTCCGTCAAGGAGAAGGACATCATGAAGCCCTGGGAGGCCGGGTAGTTGGCCAAGGAAATCGCCCACCGGCTTCCGGCCAAGGGGCATATCGTCCCCACCCCGGAGCCCCATGAGAGGGTAGTGTTCATCCCCCACTTCGTCCGCGGGTTGGGATTTCCTCTCCACCCATTCGTCCGCGGGTTGGGATTTCCTCTCCACCCATTCGTCCGCAGACTCATGTTCTACTACGGGCTGGATTTCCACGATCTGACCCCGAACTCCTTCCTCAACATCTCGGCATTTATTGTCGTGTGCGAGGCCTTCCTCCGCATCCCACCCCACTTTGGACTGTGGTTAAAGATGTTCAATGTGAAGCCGAAGGTGGTGGGTGGTCAACACGCGGAGTGCGGAGGCGCCATGGTGAGCAAGATGCCCAATGTCTCATGGCTCAAAGGTACCTTCGTGGAGACCGTCAAAGGGTGGCAATAGCAGTGGTTCTACGTCACAGAGCCTCGCGACGCCACCTGGGCCTCGGCTCCCGAATTCCAGTCCAGAGCCCCGATGCGGCTCACCTCCTGGCTAGAGAAGGGCGTGGACTGGTCTTTGTCGGACGAGCTGACAGCGCTTCAGACGCGCATCAGGAGCATGGTAGACAAGAAAATCAAGCTCGTCAATGTGATCCAGGTGATGCTTGTTCACCGGATCCTTCCATGCCAAAGTCGGACTTGCCATTTGTGGGAATTCAATCCGGCCGAGCACCAGACCTTGCAACAGTTCTTCGGCACTACGCAGGAAGACATCTGGAAGGTGCTCTTAAGGCCAACGAGACGTGGCCGGCGATGACCGAGGACCGTGGGCACGACCTGGCCCATCCCGCCAGTCAGGTAAGTTTTTCGTATTTCAAGGTGTATCCTTTACTTGCATACTCAAGGATGATGTCTAAGCTTCCCTATTTATTTTTTAAGGGCTGGACAAAGAAGGCGGAGCGGATTCAGTGTCCAGCTCCGCTGCCCGAAAACCCAGCAATCCCACTTCTAACAAACATGCTGGTTCCGGCGCCCTACCAAGCGCCGGAGAAGAACGCCAAGAAGAAGGCCAACGAGACCAGAAGTGGCCTCGGCCGTAAGGGCACTTCGAACGTGACGTCCGAAGATGCCGAGACCCACTCCTCCCCCACCGAGGACGACGAGGAGGAGGAGGAAAGCAACTCTCCCCCTGAGGGGGGAAGGAAGAAGAGGGCGGCCTCCACGCATCTGGAGGCGGAAGCGTCCAAGAAGGGGAGAGCCTCCCTTGCGGACAACTCCGCGCTGGATACTGACAGCAGCTCGGAGTGGCGCCCCAGGGACAAGCCCCTGGTCGAATCGTAAGTACTGATGCACTCATATATTCGACTCCTTCACTTCGTAGTTTTGACATGTTGAATCATGCACTGCAGTCCGGCCCATGACAGCCCCCAACGATCCTCATCTTCGGGTTGTTCGCTGGATCCAAATGCGATGGGCAGCGGGTCACTGCCAGCGGCCTCCTCTCCCAAGGCCACGGGCTACGCCGAGGCACTGTCCCGAAGGACCTTCCCAGGCTAGGGAGAGGTTCAGGAGGCCGTTAGGGTGGCGCCAGAGGGTGATGCCTCGGCTGCCGGACACATGGGGGAGCAAATCCCCCTGGATACGGGCGATGGGGGCCATATCCAATTCGGCCCCCAACCGAATACCATTCCAGAGTCCCATACGGCTCCAGAATCAGGCAAGCAGCCTCCTTCGAAAGAAGGAGGTGCGCCTATTCCACCGGTGACCTTTGTCCATCCAGGGGCACCGGATAATCTGCTGGAAGCGCTGCAAGGCGCTTCCATTGTTGAGGAACACCGTATCCTTATGGGTACGGTGGTTGAGAGGGTTTAGTCCGCAAAAAGTGTACTGACCGAAGCCTGCACCAGCCTTCTAACAGGCTTTGAGGTAAGCGACGCAATTGTATGAAAAGAATGTCATAGTATAGATAGTAGCCCCTGAGACTATGTCTGGTGTTCGGAAAGAAAAGCCGGACAGAGGATCAAATAACTTTCGCAGGAGACTAACCAGACATGTTTATGTGAATAAGCAGGCGTCATTGCTGGCTACGACCTCCCATTCTGCCGAAGTCGCCGGACTGAAGCAGAGTCTGGAGCGGACCGAGGAAGAGCTCGGCCATGTGAGAAAACAGCTGGAGGACAAGCAAGGTATGCAATGACCTTTTGTAGATCTACAAAGGATGAATGATTCGTGTTGACCATAGTGCCATGATATTTTGTAGGAGCGGCGACCGAGGTGGAGACCCTCAAGAAGGCGCTAGCCGAAGCCCAGGAGAGAGTAGCAAAGGAACAAACTGCTCACAAAAAAGACGAGGCAAGGGTTGGTGAGGTCCAGCAGGAACTACAGGACGCCGTGAAGAAATGCGAGTCCTTGGAGCGCGATATTGCGGATCAAGAGTCCGAATTTGCCAAGGCCTTCCAAAGCGCACATGATGCCCGGGTTGAAGCCCAGGGGCGCCCTCCAGGAAATCCAGGAGGCCAGAAAAATCACGGCGGATAAGGCCTTTATTATGCACAGCAAGTATCTGACGAAAAGGTACCTCTTACTGACCCGGATTTGGAGTTCTCCAGGGGCGTTTGCGGATCTGCCGCGCAGGGTTGCTGGCGCTGCCGAGTTCTTCCGAGCCGAAGAAGGGAGCTCAACGGAGAAGCTGTTCTGGTCGCAATACCTTGCGCCAGAGCATCCAGTGCCCTTTAGTGATCAGCTGAAACAGCTGACCGAACTGCATAGGGCGGCCGAACTGGCCATGAAGGATTTGATAATCCGTCTATGGCCTACCGAAGCCATACCCAGCAGTTATTTCGGACTCGTGAAGCGGCTGGTCAATGCCTGCCCCCGGCTTGATGCCATCAAGCGGTCGGTCTGCATCGAAGGTGTGTGGATGGCCTTCGCCCGCGTCACGGTGCAGTGGGCGAAGATGGATGCCGTCAAGCTCGCGACCGAGGGACCGCCCGCGGGCAAGGAGCACCGCACGCCCGAGCGGTACTTCGATGATGTCCTAAAGGGATCCCGCATTGTAGAGGGCCAGTGTTTGAAATACATTATCTTTGAATGAAGTCATTCATGTTATCCCTTCCTGTATTATGAAACAAAGCCGTTATGTAATATAATGCTTAAAATTTTACCTCATGTGCGGCCGTTTTATTAAATCTAAGAGTTGGCCAGTCGTCGGCTTCAGCCCCCACGTAGGTAGTACGGGGGTGTTCGGGATGGAATCTAAACACTCTTGATCCAAAAGTTTGGTCCTTGAAGGAGGTGTTTAGCGCAACGAACCAGGCAATCGGGCTATGTGGCTTTATCACCCTCACTCAGCCATAGGAGTTTGACAATAGAAATGTAGGCGCAGCCCCTAGCTAGTATTTAATCCGGACTAGGGTGCTGTAGACACCTGATCGGGTGAAGGCCGATTCGTCGCACAATGCGGAAAAAATCACAAAAGATTTTTAACCTCCGAATAGCTAACCAGCTCTCGCCGCATCATGACAGTCAGCTTTCGGCTTTCTCTACTGAGGTGTTTGCTCGGACAAACCAAAAACACAATCGCAGTAGTTCTCCCTTTACTACCCTAGCCGATAGGACGGAACGTAAGGTAGCAAGCACAAGAGCCGGGCAACCCAACTATTGACCAAAGACATGATTCGGAGCCGATGCATATAATGCTAAAATTCGGGGTGCCGAACTGTATTGTAAAAGTGTTCGGACTTTGTTGCCGTAGTATGGAGCGCAATGAAGCCCATGGCGAATTAAAGCATACCAAAGTGTACGGGTGCAATCGATAAGAATAGCGATATAAAATGAAGTAGTAAGTTGGTGCCACATAAATTGGGCTGCAAACTGTTTCCATTACAATTTGATTAATACGTCAAAGTGTATTTGTACAAATAGTGTGATAAGCAACCTGGCTATTTAACATGCCAAGACCAAGGGGGAGCTGCGTGCGGGTCCTGAAAACAGGTAGAATGATCGTCAAGAAGAACATCTAGAGATTCCCCCACACGTCTGTGCTGCTTGCCGCCTTGGTAAATCCATCCTTCGAAAGGACCGATGATCAGGCCGTCGGGAGGGGCCTATAGAAAGGAAACCTGAAAAGGATAAAAAGAAAAAGGAAGGTATGTGTGCACAGGGTAGGTCGGGTCGTATTATGGACCACAATCTAGTTATGCCTCTGTCTCTGCCCATGGTATTTTGAGTGCGTAGTTATGTACGCGCGGTACGTATGCCGCCATTTGGTCGAGACTGAGACGGAGGCCGAATTGCTAGTCTGACTCCTGACGAGCTGGACTGTCCCGCTGCAGAGTGGTCCGGACTCGTTTGACAGTGTCTGGGAGCTTGGCCGCCGAATTAGAGTTCTGCTTGATAAGGCCGCTCTGTACTTCTACTGCTAGGGCCGCAGTGTGCTCCTCAGTACAGAGAGAGCGTTCTGTGTTTCCATTGACTGTTATGACACCGCGTGGTCCAGGCATCTTAAGTTTGAGATAAGCATAGTGTGGCACCGCATTGAATCGAGCAAATGCAGTTCGTCCGAGCAGTGCGTGATAGCCACTACGGAAGGGGACGATGTCGAAGATCAAGTTTTCGCTTTGGAAGTTGTCCGGGGATCCGAAGATGACGTCCAATCTGATTGAACCCGTGCAGCGGGCCTCTACACTTGGTATAACTCCTTTAAAGGTAGTTTTTTGTGGGCTTGATCCTTGATGGATCGATGCCCATTTTCCGCACTGTATCCTGATAGAGCAGGTTGAGGCTGCTGCCACCGTCCATGAGGACTCGCGTGAGGTGGAATCCATCAATTATTGGGTCGAGGACCAGTGCGGCTGAACCGCCATGACGGATACTGGTCGTATGGTCCCTGCGATCGAAGGTGATTGGGCAGGACGACCATGGGTTGAATTTTGGGGCGACTGGCTCTATTGCATGACGTCCCTGAGCGCACGTTTGTGCTCCCTCTTGGGGATATGGGTAGCGTGTATCATGTTCACCATTTTAACCTGGGGGGGAAACTTCTTCTGTCCCCCTGTGTTCGGTGGACGGGGCTTCTCGTCATCGTCCTCACTTTGTGACCCCTTCTCCTTGTTCTCGACATTAACTTGCCGGCCTGCTTAAAGACCCAACAGCTTCTGTTGGTATGATTGGCTGGCTTATCGGGGGTGCCGTGTATCTGACATGGACGATCGAGTATGCGGTCCAAGCTGGATGAGCCCGGATTGTTCCTTTTAAATGGCTTCTTCCGCTGGCCGGACTTGGAGCCACTGAATCCGGCGTTGACCGTCGTGTCATCGGTATTTTCACCGTTGCTTCGACGCTTGTGTCTGTTGCGTCGGGGCTTGCCATTGCTATTTCTCGCTTCGGAGGTGCCAGGTTCGCTTGCATTGTTATTGCTACGGGCTAGCCAGCTATCTTCGCTCGCGCAAAAGCGGGTCATGAGTGCCGTGAGGGCTGCCATGGACTTCGGATTTTCCTGGCCGAGGTGTCGGGCGAGCCATTCGTCGCGGATGCTATGCTTAAAGGCCACTAGGGCTTCAGCATCCGAACAGTCGATGATCTGGTTCTTTTTAGTTAAGAACCTAGTCCAGAATTTCCTGGCTGACTCTCCGGGCTGTTGGACTATGTGACTTAAGTCATCGGCATCCGGAGGTCAGACGTATGTACCTTGGAAGTTGTCGCGGAAGGCGTCTTCCAGGTCCTCCCAGCTGCCAATGGAGTTTTCAGGCAGGCTATTCAACCAGTGCCGAGCTGGTCCCTTGAGTTTTAGCGGGAGGTATTTGATGGCATGAAGATCATCACCGTGGGCCATATGAATATGGAGAAGAAAATCTTCGATCCATACCGTGGGATCTGTTGTTCCCTCGTACGATTCGATATTCACGGGTTTAAACCCTTATGGGAATTCGTGCTCCATTACCTCATCAGTGAAGCAGAGGGGGTGTGTGGCGCCTCTATATCGGGCCAAGTCGCGACGTAGCTCGGATGAAGTCCGTCTGCGGTTTTCCGCCCGGACGTGATTATGCTTGTCACGTCCGGCTAGATAGCCGTCGTCGCGCGTCGGGGCACGCCCCCGCCATCCGTAGATCGATCTGGTCTGACCTGCTCTATTGTCCAGGTCCTGCCGCAGGTCATATGTATATCCCCGAGCTGTTATATCTCTACCTTTACGGCGAGGTAGTACGGGCTGGTTTTCGGCTTGAGTTGATGTAGCGACCATACCTCAAACAGTCTGATCTCTATGCATCAGTGTCATCACTGGGTCGTAATGCTGACACGCACAGTACTTGAAGGATTTTATAACAGAGTAGCAATCACACACTTAGTACATCGAATGTCTCAGAAGAGAACTTAATACAAAATAATATGGCTTAAGGCCATCTAAAACGATAACAACGGAAGGCTTGGAAGATAAAGTGAGTCCATCAACTCCAACGACATCACTGAGTGAAAGACCACGACCTAAGGCACCTTATTCGTCGTCTGAAAAGTCTGCACGTTGCAGCCCGAAAACGGGTCGGCACATGGAATATGCTGGCAAAGTAACACAAAAGAGTAATGAACAGAATAATGCTATCACTACATGCATAAATGGCTGATGGAGGCTGTATGGTTAAATATGTTTTGCGGGAAGCCAATGTTTCACTACAACAAAGGAATAAATTTTATTTAACTATCATGGTGGTTGTTAAACATTGAGAATGGTAAACCCCATCTCAATCCCAATTAAAAGTAATTAAATAACCCAATCAAATTTTTATAATTAAGAGTGATGAGATCCACATGATAATCCAAGAACGAGATACTCAAGATGTCCATAACCGGGCACACGGCTAATCAAGATTAGTTTGTACACTCTGCAGAGGTTTGCGCACTTTTCCCCACAAGACTCGATCTCCTCCGTTGGATTGCTCGCACTACATGGTGTTTGAGAAACGGATGACTGAGACACAGTCTTTCAGAAGCGTTAACTCTTTACTCTGGGTAGACAGTACTACCTACATCCCCTACATTCGCTAGCCTACTACTGAAAGAGGTCACACAACATACTCAACTATGCCAGAGCCCATAATGGCTTGTGGCTGCACACGGAAGTTTCCAGCATGAATAATCTTATGATCCCTTTGAGCCTGGGTGGCAGTCCATAGGAGAATCACACGGTACCCCGGGATTTCAAAAAAATACAGGCAATCACTGGGTTCCCCAGGTGCCTCAATCCACCCAGATGTGTATTAAAGTTGCCACCTTAAGTTAACCATTACTTAACAATACTCACATCTGTCATGAATACTTTCAAACCCAAACCACGTCTACGAGCATAGCATAGCAATATAAGCAACGTAGAAGTAACTCCCATAGGTTTGATAATAAACAGGTGAATAGGTACTACCTCATCTACTTCCCAAACCCACAATTTAAATTAGATCCTAACCATGCAATTGTTTGTGGATTGATCTAATGCAATAAAACTGGGTAGCAAAGAGGTATGATCAAAGTGTTACTTGCCTTGCTGATGATCCGTGAAACCTAGAGACTCGTAGTAGCACGCTTCGCACTCCGGGTACTCTATCGCAAACAAACAAACATACAATAAGCAATCAAGCAACAACGCAGGGGTAAAACTCAAATAAGAGATCTAACCAGAAAGTTCAACTTAAGAACTCCGGTTTGCAAAAAGAATCAAATCAAACGAAGCAACGAAACTCAAACTGCGAAAGAAACAAGCTTCGTTTACTAATCTGGACTAAAGTCAACTTTTACAGTAGCAAAAACTTGTTTAAGTTGGCTAAACAGAAAGAGGGTTTCAAGACAAAAATCCAGGCGCTTGAATCGCCTGATTCCGATAAACGAGCGAAAAATTAAACTAAAACGAAAATCGGATCAGAAATCGCGATCGAAAATAATCGCGGAAAATCCGAGAAAAAGAAAACTGACGAACAGACTAACGAACGAACGTTCGTTATGTGCGGCTAACGTGCGAAAATCGTTCGTTAAAACGAACGTCCGCTAAATAACTAAACCAAAAAAACGAACCGAAACAAAAAAAGGATCTAGGGTTTCAAAAAACCGATCGGTTTTCTTGCGAAAACCGAGGCGGCTACCTCCGGCGGCGTCGGGCGGAACGGCGGCGGCGGGGCTCGGGACGGGCGGCACGGTGGGGCGGCAGCGGCGGCTCGGGCGGGGCTAGGGTTGCGGGTGGGCTGCGGCGGCGGCTGGGCCTGGCGGCTTATAAAGCCCCCCCCCCCCCCCGGAGTCCCGGGCGGATACGGCCCAAAGTCAGTTTCATTTTTTTTATTATTTCGTGTAGAAAAACGAATAAGAGAAATACTAAACGGACTCCAAAAATCCTGAAATAAATTTTCCCCATCCTCTAAAAATAAGCCGGACCAGGTGAACATTTATTTGGGCTTCTAGTGCAATTTTGAAAAACGCATATTTTTCCTAATTCAAATAAAATAGCGACAAAACTCCGAACAAAAATCTTATTTGATTTTAATGTTAAACCTCCAATATTTGTTTATTTTGAGGAAGTCATTTTATCCTCTCTCTTTTATTTTTATAAAAGAAATATTCGAAGAGAAAAATAATTAAAATCAAACGATCCTCTTTTCAAAATTTGAGAAAAACTCAAATATGAAAATAACGAAATTCCCAACTCTCTCCGTGGGTCCGTGAGTTGCGTAGAATTTCTAGGATCAAACCAAAATGCAATAAAATATGATATGCAATGATGATCTAATGTATAACATTCCAAATTGAAAATTTGGGATGTTAAAGTTGCCGCTTTGTCCCGGCCCCGTGGTGGCCGGTCAGCCGCATTACGCGCTAATGGTACAAGCTCAAGTGCCTCGTCATCGAATTAAGGTAGCAATTTGCGCTTCGGGTAACTTTTGGTTGGGCGCTCGAGGCCGTATTCCTCGGCTGTCAGGACATTAGTCCATCTATCGTTGAGCAGATCTTGATCAGTTTGAAGCTGCTGCTGCTTCTTTTTCAGGCTCCTTGCAGTGGCAATTAGCCGGCGCTTAAAGTGCTCCTGCTCGAGAGGTTCCTCATGCATGATAAATTCCTCATCGCCGAGGCTCACCTCGTCCTCGGAGAGCGGAAGATAATTACTGTCCTCTGAGTCTTCGTTTACGGCCTGTTCGCCAGGGCTAACACGCCCATATTCCCAATCGTCCTGCTCGGAGGTTGGCTCGACGGGGTATTCTTGGTCTTCGGCACCGTCCGGAGTATTGTCTCCCATGCCGGTATTGCTGTCTTTTTCACGGCGTGACTTAGAGCGGCGCCGCTGACGTCGGCGCTTTGGCTATATCTCAAGATGTTTATCCTCGACTGGGTCTTCTTTGTCATCGCCGTTATTCTCTTTGGGTGTATCCACCATGTACATGTCATACGAAGAGGTCCGTCCAGCGTCCGGTAAACAGCGGATTTTGGGCCTGCTCCTCCCCGACATCGTCGTCCATAGCGTCGATGTCTTTGGAGCCGTAATCGAGCATGTTAGTTAAGTCCTCGACAGTGGCTATGAAGTGGGTGGTGGGTGGGACGTAAAATTCCCTACTCTCAGCCCTAGTCTGGGCTGGGCGTAGTTCGGATATTGCTCCTTTGTAATGACAAGAGATCGCATTAAGTCCAGAGCCTCGCTCAAAGGCAAGGTTTGGCCAGGGAAAAGGGAGTCCGCGGAGTACGGCAGGAGGGAAATTCCTTGGCCGAACTCACACGATGCTGGCTCCGTGGGTTCGGAGCCAGTGTCTGGGAGGAGTCCGGCTTCATGATGGTCGCCCGTGACATTACCTCCTCTGGTTCTCCCGTACTGGGCGTAATGGCCGCAAATAGTCTGGCAGGTTCAGGAATCCTGTCTTCGGACCTGGCGATGCGCTCCGGATCTAAGGCCAGAGCGGAAGTCAGAGTCGTGAACCCTTGGAAGATCAAGCCTCCTCGGATATCAACGACATAGTCCAGCTTTCCAAAACTAATCTGGTGACCTGGGGCGTAGCTATCGATCTGCTCTAGCCGGCCAAGCGAGTTGTCCCACAGTGCAAAGCTGCCGAACACAAAGATTTGGCCGGGGAGGAAAACCTCCTCCATGGCAGCATTGTTGTAGATGACTGATGGAGCCATCGAACCTTCTGATGACGATGCAGCGGAACTCTCAATGAAAGCACCAATGTCGGTGTCAAAACCGGCAGATCTCGGGTAGGGGGTCCCGAACTGTGCGTCTAAGGTCGATGGTAACAGGAGACGGGGGACACGATGTTTACCCAGGTTCGGGTCCTCTTGATGGAGGTAATACCCTACTTCCTGCTTGATTGATCTTGATGAATATGAGGATTACAAGAGTTGATCTACCACGAGATCGTAATGGCTGAACTCTACAAGTCTAGCCTGTATGATTATGATTGCCTCTACGGACTAAACCCTCCGGTTTATATAGACACCGGAGGGGACTAGGGTTGTACAAAGTCGGTTATAGAGAAAGAAATCTTCATATCCGAACGCCAAGCTTGCCATCCACACCAAGGAGAGTTCCATCCGGACACGGGAAGAAGTCTTATGTCTTGTATCTTCATAGCCCATTAGTCCGGCCCATGTTACACAGCCCGGACGCCCGAGGACCCCTTCATCCAGGACTCCCTCAATCCAGTTGAGGACGAGGGAGAGTTTCGTCAGCACGACGGCATGGCGATGGTGATGATGAAGCTACCGGCGCAGGGCTTCGCCTAAGCACTATGATGATATGACCGGGGTGGTAAACTGTGGAGGGGGGCACCGCACACGGCTAAGAGAAGACTTGGTGTGCCTTTGGGGTACCCCCCCTCCCACGTATATAAAGGAGGGGGAAGAGGAGGCCGACCATAGAGGGGGCGCGCCAAGGGGGGGTCCTACTTGGACTCCCGGTCCAAGTAGGATTCGCCCCCCTTTCCTATTCCAGCTAGGAGAAGGAGGAAAGGAGGAAGAGGGGAGAAGGAAGGAGGGGGTGCCGCCCCCTCCTAGTCCAATTCAGACCAGCCCATGGGGGGGTGGCCACCCCTTGAGGCCCTTCTCTCCTTTCCCCTAAAGCCCATTAAGGCCCATTACTCTCCCGGGGGGTTCCGGTAACCTCCCGGTACTCCGGAAAAAACCTGAAACACATCGGAACCATTCCGGTGTCCGAATATAACCTTCCAATATATCGATCTTTACCTCTCGACCATTTTGAGACTCCTCGTCATGTCCGTGATCTCATCCGGGACTCTGAACAAACTTTGGTCATCAAATCACATAACTCATAATACAAATCGTCATCGAACGTTAAGCGTGCGGACCCTACGGGTTTGAGAACTATGTAGACATGACCGAGACACATCTCCGGTCAATAACCAATGGCGGAACTTGGATGCTCATATTGGTTCCTACATATTCTACGAAGATCTTTATCGGTCAAACCGCATGACAACATACGTTGTTCCCTTTGTCATCGGTATGTTACTTGCCCGAGATTCGATCGTCGGTATCCTCATACCTAGTTCAATCTCGTTGCCGGCAAGTCTCTTTACTCGTTCCGTAATGCATCATCCCGCAACTAAATCATTAGTCACATTGCTTGCAAGGCTTATAGTGATGCGCATTACCGAGAGGGCCTAGAGATACCTCTCCAATACACGGAGTGACAAATCTAATCTCAATCTATGCCAACTCAACAAACACCATCGGAGACACCTGTAGAGCACCTTTATAATCACCCAGTTACGTTGTGATGTTTGATAGCACACAAGGTGTTCCACCGGTATTCGGGAGTTGCATAATCTCATAGTCAGAGGAACATGTATAAGTCATGATGAAAGCAATAGCAATAAAACTGAACGATCAACATGCTAAGCTAACGGATGGGTCTGTCCATCACATCATTCTCCTAATGATGTGATCCCGTTAATCAAATGACAACACATGTCTATGGTCAGGAAACTTAACCATCTTTGATTAACGAACTAGTCAAGTAGAGGCATACTAGGGACACTCTGTTTTGTCTATGTATTCACACGTGTACTAAGTTTCCGGTTAATACGATTCTAGCATGAATAATAAACATTTATCATGATATAAAGAAATATAAATAACAACTTTATTATTGTCTCTAGGGCATATTTCCTTCAATCTCCCACTTGCACTAGAGTCAATAATCTAATTCACATCGTCATGTGATTTAACACCAATAGTTCACATCTGTATGTGATTAGTTCACATCTCCATGTGACTAACACCCAAAGGGTTTATTAGAGTCAATAATCTAGTTCACATCGCTATGTGATTAATACCCAAAGAGTACTAAGGTGTGATCATGTTTTGCTTGTGAGAGAAGTTTAGTCAACGGGTCTGCCACATTTAGAGCCGCTTGTATTTTGCAAATTTTCTATGTCTACAATGCTCTGCACGGAGCTACTCTAGCTAACTGCTCCCATTTTCAATATGTATCCAGATTGAGACTTAGAGTCATCCGGATCAGTGTCAAAGCTTGCATCGACGTAACCCTTTACGACAAACTTTTTGTCACCTCCATAACCGAGAAACATGTCCTTATTCAACTAAAGATAATTTTGACCGTTGTTCAGTGATCCACTCCTGGATCACTATTGTACCCTCTTGCCAAACTCGTGGTGAGGTACACAATAGGTCATGTACATAGCATAGCATACTTTATAGAACCTATGACTGAGGCATAGGGAATGACTTTTCATTCTCTTTCTATTTTCTGACGTGGTCGGGTTTTGAGTCTTTACTCAACTTCACACCTTGCAACACAGGCAAGAACTCCTTCTTTGACTGTTCCATTTTGAACTACTTCAAAAACTTGTCAAGGTATGTACTCATTGAAAAAAGTTATCAAGCGTCTTGATCTATATCCATAGATCTTGATGCTCAATATGTAAGCAGCTTTACCGAGGTCTTTCTTTGAAAAAATCCTTTCAAACACTCCTTTATGCTTTCCAGAAAATTCTACATCATTTCCGATCAACCATATGTCATTCACATATACTTATCAGAAAGGCTGTAGTGCTCCCACTCACTTTCTCGTAAATACAGGCTTCACCGCAAGTCTGTATAAAACTATATGCTTTCATCAACTCAGCAAAGCGTATATTCCAACTCCGAGATGCTTGCACCAGTTCATAGATGGATCGCCGGAGCTTGCACACTTTGTTAGCACCTTTAGGATTCACAAAATCTTCTGGTTGCATCATATACAACTCTTCTTTAATAAATCCATTAAGGAATGCAGTTTTGACATCCATTTGCCAGATTTCATAAAATGTGGCAATTGCTAACATGGTTCGGACATACATTTAAGCATCGATAGAAGTGAGAAAATCCCATCGTAGTCAACACCTTGGACTTGTCCAAAACCTTTTGCGACAATTCGAGCTTTGTAGATAGTAACACTACTATCAGCGTCTGTCTTCCTCTTGAAGATCCATTTATTCTCAATGGCTCGCCGATCATCCGGCAAGTCAATCAAAGTCCATACTTTGTTCTCATACATGGATCCCATCTCAGATTTCATAGCCTCAAGCCATTTCGCGGAATCTGGGCTTATCATCGCTTCCTCATAGTTCGTAGGTTCGTCATGGTCTAGTAACTTGATTTTCAGAATAGGATTACCGTACCACTCTGGTGCAGAACGTGCTCTGGTTGACCTACGAGGTTCGGTAGTAACTTGATCTGAAGTTTCATCATCATTATCATTAGCTTCCTCACTAATTGGTGTAGGCATCACTGGAACTGATTTCTGTGATGAACCACTTTCCAATTTGGGAGAAGGTACAATTACCTCATCAAGTTCTACTTTCCTCCCACTCACTTCTTTCGAGAGAAAACTCCTTCTCTAGAAAGGATCCATTCTAAGCAACTGATATCTTACCTTCGGATTTGTGATAGAAGGTGTACCCAACAGTTTCCTTTGGGTATCCTATGAATATGCATTTCTCCGATTTGGGTTCGAGCTTATCAGGTTGAAACTTTTTCACATAAGCATCGCCACCCCAAACTTTAAGAAACGACAACTTAGGTTTCTTGTCAAACCACAGTTCATATGGTGTCGTCTCAACTGGTTTAGATGATGCCCTATTTAACGTGGATGCAACTGTCTCTAATGCATAACCCCAAAATGATAGTGGTAAATCGGTAAGAGACATCATAGATCGCACCATATCTAATAAAGTATGGTTATGATTTTCGGACACACCATTACGCTGTGGTGTTCCAGGTGGCGTGAGTTGCGAAACTATTCCACATTGTTTCAAATGAAGACCAAACTCGTAACTCAAATATTCGTCTCCACGATCAGATCGTAGAAACTTTATTTTCTTGTTACGATGATTTTCCACTTTACTCTAAAATTCTTTGAACTTTTCAAATGTTTCAGACTTATGTTTCATCAAGTAGATATACCCATATCTGCTCAAATCATCTGTGAAGGTCAGAAAATAATGATACCCGCTGCGAGCCTTAACACTCATCGGACCGCATACATCAGTATGTATTATTTCCAATAATTCAGTTGCTCGCTCCATTGTTCCGGAGAACAGAGTCTTAGTCATCTTGCCCATGAGGCATGGTTCACAAGCATCAAGTGATTCCAAAAGCCCATCAGCATGGAGTTTCTTCATGCGCTTTACACCAATATGACCTAAACAGCAGTGCCACAAATAAGTTGCACTATCATTATTAACTTTGCATCTTTTGGCTTCAATATTATGAATATGTGTATCACTACGATCGAGATTCAATAAACCATTTATATTGAGTGTATGACCATATAAGGTTTTATTCGTGTAAATAGAACAACAATTATTCTTTGACTTAAATGAATAACCGTATTGCAATAAACATGATCCAATCATATTCATGCTCAATGCAAACACCAAATAACATTTATTTTAGGTTCAACACTAATACCGAAGGTAAAGGGAGTGTGCAATGGTGGTCTTATCAACCTTGGAATCACTTCCAACACACATCATCACCTCGCCCTTAACTAGTCTCTGTTTATTTTGCAACTCCCATTTCGAGTTACTACTCTTAGCAACTGAATCAAATACTGAGGGGTTGCTATAAACACTAGTAAAGTACACATCAATAACATGTATATCAAATATACCTTTGTTCACTTTGCCATCCTTCTTATCCGGCAAGTATCTAGGGCAGTTCCACTTCCACTAACCATTTCCTTTGCAGTAGAAGCACTCAGTTTCTGGCTTGGGTCTAGCTTTGGGCTTCTTCATGGGAGTGGCAACTTTCTGGTCATTCCTTTTGAAGTTTCCATTTCTTTCCCTTGCCCTTTATCTTGAAACTAGTGGTCTTGTTAACCATCAACACTTGATGCTATTTCCTGATTTCTACCTTCGCCGATTTCAACATCGCGAAGAGCTCAGGAATCGTTTTCGTCATCCCTTGCATATTATAGTTCATCACGAAGTTCCAGTAACTTGGTGATAATGACTAGAGAACTCTGTCAATCATTATCTTATCTACAAGATTAACTCTCACTTGATTCAAGTGATTGTAGTACTCAGACATTCTGAGCACATGCTCACTGGTTGAGCTATTCTCCTCCATCTTGTAGGCAAAGTACTTGTCAGAGGTCTCATACCTCTCGACATGAGCATGAGACTGAAATACCATTTCATCTCTTGGAACATCTCATATGCTCCGTGGCGTTCAAAACGTTTTTGAAGTCCCGGTTCTAAGCCGTAAAGCATGGTGCACTAAACTATCAACTAGTCACCATACCGAGCTTTGTCAAACGTTAATAACGTCTGCATCTGCTCCTGCAATAGGTCTGTCACCTAGTGGTGCATCAAGGACATAATTCTTCTTTGAAGCAATGAGGATAATCCTCATATCACGGACCCAGTCCGCATCATTGCTACTATCATCTTTCAACTTATTTTTCTCTAGGAACATATCAAAAATAAACAGGGAGCGACATCGCAAGCTATTTATCTACAACATAGATATGCAAATACTATCAGGACTAAGTTCATGATAAATTAAGTTCAATTAATCATATTACTTAAGAACTCCAACTTAGATAGACATCCCTCTAGTCATCTAAATGATCACGTGATCCATATCAAATAAACCATGTCCGATCATCACGTGAGATGGAGTAGTTTTCAATGGTTAACATCTCTATGTTGATCATATCTACTATATGATTCACGTTCGAGCTTTCGGTCTCAGTGTTCCGAGGCCATATCTGCATATGCTAGGCTCGTCAAGTTTAACCCGAGTATTCTGCACATGCAAAACTGGCTTGCACCCGTTGTATGTGAACATAGAGCTTATCACACCCGATCATCACGTGGTGTCTCGGCACGACGAACTGTCGCAACGGTGCATACTCAGGGAGAACACTTATACCTTGAATTTTAGTGAGGGATTATCTTATAATGCTACCGCCGTACTAAGCAAAATAAGATGCATAAAGGATAAACATCACATGCAATCAAAATATGTGACATGATATGGCCATCATCATCTTGTGCCTTTGATCTCCATCTCCAAAGCACCGTCATGATCTCCATCATCACCGGCTTGACACCTTGATCTCCATTGTAGCATCGTTGTCGTCTCGCCAACTATTGCTTCTACGACTATCGCTACCGCTTAGTGATAAAGTAAAGCAATTACATGGCGATTGCATTTCATACAATAAAGCGACAACCATAAGGTCCTGCCAGTTGCCGATAACTTTTACAAAACATGATCATCTCATACAACAATTTATATCTCATCACGTCTTTGACCATATCACATCACAACATGCCCTACAAAAACAAGTTAGACGCCCTCTACTTTGTTATTGCAAGTTTTACGTGGCTGCTATGGGCTTCTAGCAAGAACCGTTCTTACCTACGCATTAAAACCACAACGATTTTTCATCAAGTGTGCTGTTTTAACCTTCAACAAGGATCGGCCGTAGTCAAACTCGATTCAACTAAAGTTGGAGAAACTGACACCCGCTAGCCACCTGTGTGCGAAGCACATCGGTAGAACTAGTCTCATGAACGCGGTCATGTAATGTCGGTCCGGGATGCTTCATCCAACAATACCGCCGAATCAAAGTAAGACGTTGGTGGTAAGCAGTATGACTATTATCGCCCACAACTCATTGTGTTCTACTCGTGCATATAACATCTACGCATAGACCTCGCTCGGATGCCACTGTTGGGGAACGTAGTATTTCAAAAAGAAAAATCTACGATCACACAAGATCTATCTAGGAGAAGCATAGCAACAAGCGGGGAGAGTGTGTCCACGTACCCTCATAGAGCGAAAGCGAAAGCGTTTAGTAACGCGGTTGATGTAGTCGAACGTCTTTGCGATCCAACCGATCCAAGCACCGAATGTATGGCACCTCTGTGTTCAGCACACGTTCAGCACGATGACGATCCTCGAGCTCTTGATCCAGTTGAGGATGAGGGAGAGTTCCGTCAGCACGACAACGTGGCGACGGTGATGATGAAGCTACCGGCGCAGGGCTTCGCCCAAGCACTACGGATATATGACCGGGGTAGTAAACTGTGGAGGGGGGCACCGCACACGGCTAAGAGAAGACTTGGTGTGCCTTTGGGGTGCCCCCCTCCCACGTATATAAAGGTGGGGGGAAGAGGAGACTGGCCCTAGAGGGGGTGCGCCAAGGGGGAAAGTCCTACTTGGACTCCCGGTCCAAGTAGGATTCGTCCCCCCCCCTTTCATATTCCAACTAGGAGAAGGAGGGAAGGAGGAAGAGGGGAGAAGGGAGGGGGGGCGCCGCCCCCTCCTAGTCCAATTCGGACCAGCCCATGGGGGGGCGCGGCCACCCCTTGAGGCCCTTCTCTCCTTTCCCCTAAAGCCCATTAAGGCCCATTACTCTCCCGGGGGGTCCCGGTAACCTCCCGGTACTCCAAAAAATACCCGAAACACATCGGAACCATTCCGGTGTCTGAATATAACCTTCCAATATATCGATCTTTACCTCTCGACCATTTCAAGACTCCTCGTCATGTCTGTGATCTCATCCGGGACTCCGAACAAACTTCTGTCATCAAATCACATAACTCATAATACAAATCGTCATCGAACGTTAAGCATGCGGACCCTACGGGTTCGAGAACTATGTAGACATGACCGAGACACATCTCTGGTCAATAACCAATAGCGGAAACTGGATGCTCACATTGGTTCCTACATATTCTACGAAGATCTTTATCGGTCAAACAGCATAACAACATACGTTGTTCCCTTTGTCATCGGTATGTTACTTGCCCGAGATTCGATCGTCGGTATCCTCATACCTAGTTCAATCTCGTTGCTGGCAAGTCTCTTTACTCGTTCCGTAATGCATCATCCCGCAACTAACTCCTTAGTCACATTGCTTGCAAGGCTTATAGTGATGGGCATTATCGAGAGGGCCCAGAGATACCTCTCCGATACACGGAGTGACAAATCCTAATCTCGATCTATGCCAACTCAACAAACACCATCGGAGACACCTTTATAGCATCTTTATAATCACCCAGTTACGTTGTGACGTTTGATAGCACACAAGGTGTTCCTCCGATATTTGGGAGTTGCATAATCTCATAGTCAGAGGAACATGTATAAGTCATGATGAAAGCAATAGCAATAAAACTGAACGATCAACATGCTAAGCTAACGGATGGGTCTTGTCCATCACATCATTCTCCTAATGATGTGATCCCGTTCATCAAATGACAACACATGTCTATGGTCAGGAAACTTAACCATCTTTGATTAACGAGCTAGTCAAGTTGAGGCATACTAGGGACACTCTGTTTTGTCTATGTATTCACACATGTACTAAGTTTCCGGTTAATACAATTCTAGCATGAATAATAAACATTTATCATGATGTAAGGAAATATAAATAACAACTTTATTATTGCCTCTAGGGCATATTTCCTTCAACGAGATGTTGCAGTCGGGTGTCATTGCTCACAACATGAGTCTGTACGCCGCCCCGGTCCTGCTTGTGAAGAAAAAGGACGGGAGCTGGCGCTTCTATGTCGACTTTCACCGCGTGAATTTTACCACTGTGAAGAACAAATTTCCACTACCAATTGTGGACGAACTTCTGGACAAGCTCGCGGGAGCGCAATACTTTTCGAAGATTGATCTACGCGCGGGGTATCACCAGATTCGTATGTGCGAGGAGGATGAAGCAAAAACTACTTTCAAAACCCACCACGGGCACTACCACTTCAGGGTGATGCCGTTTGGCCTCTGCAACGCACCGGCCACATTCCAATGCCTGATGAACAACATATTTGGTCGCTATGTCCGTAAGTTCACCATCATTTTCCTTGATGACATATTGGTCTTCAATATTGACTTGCAGGAACATGAACAACATCTGCGCCTCACGCTTGAGTTGCTCTGCGAGCACCAACTATTCGCCAAGGCATCAAAGTGTTCGTTCGCCCAGAAGAGCATCGAGTACCTGGGACACGTCATTTCCAGGGACGGGGTCACCACTGACATAAGCAAGACGAGCGCCATGCAAGCCTGGCCCGTGCCCTCCACACCAACCGAACTGCGGGGTTTCCTCGGCCTCACCGGCTATGACCGCAAGTTCTTCCCGCACTACGGCATCATCGCGAAGCCTCTCACCCAGCTCCTGACCAAGAAATGATTCGAGTGGAGCGACAAGGCCCAGCGGGCGTTCGACATGCTCAAACAAGCCATGGTGAGCACACCAGTGCTGGCGCTTCCGGATTTCACACGCCCCTTCGCCATCGAGACCGACGCATGCCACACGGGTGTGGACGCGGTGCTCACCCAGGACGGCCACCCCGTCGCCTACCTCAGCAAGGCCCTAGGGTGCGGAACCAGAAGTTGTCGACATACAAGAAGGAATTCCTGGCCGTCATGATGGCCATCGACAAGTGGAGGCCCTATCTGCAGCGCGCCCCATTCGAGATCGTCACCGACCACAAGAGCCTCTGCGCTCAGCGATCAGCAACTAGTGACTGAGCTGCAGTGCAAGGCCATATCCAAGATGGTGGGCCTGCAATTCACCTTCCGGTACAAGAAGGGCGTCGACAACGACGCCGCAGATGCACTCTCCAGGGTTGGACACCTGCTGGCGCTCGACGCGCTTTAGGTCTGCCAGCCACAATGGTTGCAAGAGGTCGCCAATTCCTACAAGACTGACCCAAACTCGCAAGAACTGCTGGCCAAGCTGGCGGTCACCACCTCAGATGACCAAGGACACACACTTCAGAACGGCGTGATCCGGCAGCGCGGGCTTCTATGGATTGGGGCCAATTCCGCGCTGCAGACCAAGCTCGTCGCAGCTCTTCACCACAATGCTGTCGGTGGCCACTCGGGCGCCACGGCCACGTACCATCGCGTCCGGAAGCTGTTCGCCTGGTCGGGCCTAAAACACGTCGTGGATGATTTTGTCAAGCAGTGCGCCATCTGTCAACATGCCAAGCACGAGCGCACACACCCCGCAGGCAAGCTCCAACCTCTACCAATCCCCACCGAACCATGGCACGATCTGACCATGGATTTCGTCGAGGGGCTGCCCAAGTCCGAGGGGTCTGACGCCATCATGGTCGTGGTCGATCGCCTGACCAAGTATGCGCACTTCATTCCGCTCCATCATCCCTTCACCGCTGCCCAAGTTGCCCGTGCGTTCTGGGAACATGTCATCAACCTGCACGGTGTTCCTCACTCCATCGTCTCGGACCGCGACAAGATCTTCACCAGCGCCATGTGGCGCGAATTGCTCGCCGCCGCCGGAACCAAACTAGTCTACTCCACGGCGTACCACCCGCAAACTGATGGCCAGACGGAGCGCATCAACCAGTGCCTCGAGATGTACCTGCGGTGCGCGGTGCATGACATGCCGCGACAGTGGCGCAAGTGGCTTCCCGCGGCAGAGTTCTGGTACAACTCCGCCCCCACTCTTCGCTCAAGTGCTCCCCGTTCAAGGCGCTGTACGGCAAGGAACCAAATCTGGGCGGCAGACAATAGCTGAGCTCCACCCTGCAAGACCAGGCAGCACCGCCAGAGCTGGACTGGACCGCGCACACAGAGATGATGCGCGCCCAGCTCGCGCGCGCCCAAGCTCGCTTCAAGAAACAAGCCGACTGCCACCGCGTTGAACGCGCCTTCGACGTCGGTGAACAAGTTCTTCTCAAGCTGCAGCCGTATGCGCAATCATCCGTCGCTAACCGCCCCGTGCCGCAAGCTCTCCTACAAGTTCTTCGGCCCTTTTGAGGTGACAGAGCGGATTGGATCACTGGCTTATCGCCTGCAGCTGCCTCCAGACAGCCGCATCCACTCGGTATTCCATGTCTCCCAGCTCAAGCCTTTCACCCCGAACTACGCTCCAGTCTTCGCGGAGCTGCCTCGAGTGCCCGACCTCACCGGTGGAGAAGCTGAGCCCGTGGCCATCCTGGAGCGGAGGATGATGAAGAAAGGAGATGCACCTGTCATGCAACTGCGTGTTCAGTGGGCCAACATGCCGCCATCAGCCACCACTTGGGAGGACTACGACGTTCTTCGCCAACGCTACCCATCAGCCTGTATCTGGGAAGGAGCTCCATCTTAAGAGGAGGACAATGTCGCACCTACTGATGCTAATACAGCATCAGCAACGGGCTGAACAAGTGCAGTTCACTATTCAGATAACTGAATTGCAACGGTGTGTGTTTCGGCCCTTGGCCAGTGTGTGCGTGTGTGGGCCGGAGGCCGTGTAAGGGCAGCCCATGAGGGGTCAGCTACTTATGTGCGAGACACCGATAAGATCAGCAATGTGTGATGAATGCAATCCTTTCCCTTCCTCCAAGTCTCTCCCTCACCTACTCTGCTTCTCTCCTTCCTCACCCAAATTCCTAGATCGAGATCCAGGGCATTACAGGGGTCACCAGGCAGAAAGACATTTTACTTTCCGCTCCGCCTATAGAATGCTAGTCACAACGAAGCAAATAGATAAGCATGGTTGGAGGGACGGGCTTGAGATAGTCGAAGGGAGCAGAAGTCATGGAGTAAACTATGGAACGTGAAATGCGCTATCAAAGGTCAAGGTTTTCCTCTCGCGGTTAGCACAATGTTCGTTTCCTACAACTGACGTGGTGCATCATAGAAACATGTCCATTACTTTTTGTTGTGCGATCTGTGGGGGCGAGGATTCTTGGACGCATTCATTAACATTATGCTCTATGACACGTTGCGTGTGGGCTTTATCTGATTTAGAGCTTGTTGATCACATGTTGTCCTCAGCGGAGCTTGATGTGAGAAACTGGATTTTCTCTATGATAGAAGTTTTAACACATGTGGAGTTCACCAAACGGTTGTAACTCTATGTGCAATCTGCTCAGTGTGTTGTAAATTGATTCATGAAGGCGAACACTAAAGGTCCAATGTCTACGCACATGTTCATTACGAGATTTCTATCAAATCTTGAGCTCACAAATCCTGTGAAAAATCAGGCACCAACTAGGATCATGCATGCAACTCAAGTGAGAGCTTGGATTCCGCCTCTAGTGGCACTGTAAAAATTAATGTAGATGGTGCAATGAGCAGAAGTGGAAAGATAGGGGCAGTCAGTGCAGTTTGTCTGATGGTATAGGAGTTTATGTAGGTTCTTCTGCTTTGGTCCTTCCTGGGATGGTTGAGCCGGCTACTCTTGAAGCTCTGGCTTGTCGTGAATTTCTTGGCCTAGCAAAAGACCGCGTGCTTCAGCGGATAAAGATCGCTTCGGATTGTAAGTTAGTTATTGATATCAACAAAGGTACTTTAGGACCCATTAGTTCAATGATCAACAGGACGATGATTGATTTTGAATCCTGTCGATGATCTAAAAAAAATTTGAATCCTGTCCTTTTGCTCATGAAGGGCGTCTCTTCAATATGGAGGCGCACAATTTAGCGAAACATGGTTTTAACTTAGAAGAGCGTCGCCACCTGTGGCTTATTAACCCGCATGATGCAAATGTAATTCCTGTAAACTTGATGAATGATCAATAGAAGCATGTTTCCCCTAAAAAAACACTCTCCAACCAATCATGACCCTACTTGAACAGGATCTGTCCTATAGCATCGTAACGCTGCATCCTGGCTAATGAAGAGGGTTTCCTGACAGGCTCCATTTTTCATTTCCACATATTTATTTTGCGGGGATTTCCACTTTATTTTTTGCCCGGTAAAACAGACAAATGGAAGCTTCCATGCGTTAAACTAGCAGCAGTTGTGACTCTGAGCATAGCTCAGTCTCCAGTAGCTCGCCCACTGCGAGAAAGGCGCAAATGGCCATCGATGAAAAGGCCACGAATCTGCAGAGGAAGAATCCGCAACGAAAATATATGTTGTACACAAACATGTCCATGCGACGTTACGCGCCTATCATCGTCCTGCAGCTGTGCATCCTCTCGGGCGAGCCGGCGGCTGCCAAGGTCCCGGCGCTCCTCGTATTGGGCGACTCCACCGTCGACACGGGAAACAACAACTACATCTCCACGGTCGTCAGGAGCGACTTCGCGCCCTACGGCCGCGACCTCCGGCTGGGGAATGGCCAACCCACGGGCCGCTTCTCCAACGGCCGTCTCACCGTGGACTTCATCTCCGAGGCGTTCGGCCTGCCGCCGCTGGTGCCGCCCTACCTCGACCCGAGCGCCAACATGAGCAGCCTCGCCTCAGGCGCATGCTTCGCCTCCGCCGGCGCCGGATACGACAATGCCACGTCTGATCTTATGGTAAGCCATCGTCAAGAGGATCGTAATTAAGCATTCGTATGCTATTGGCTCACATGAAGTCGTTACAGTCCGTGCTCACGATTTGGAAGGAACTGGATTACTTCAAGGAGTACGCGGCCAAGCTCAGGAGCTTCCAGGGAGAAGACAAGGCGCGGGAGACGCTCACGGAGGCGCTCTACCTCGTCAGCATGGGCACCAACGACTTCCTGGAGAACTACTACGCCGTGCCACACGGTAACGCGGCGAAGTACCCCACGGCGTCGGCGTACGGCGGCTACGTGCTCAGCGTCGCGGAGTCGTTTGTGCGCGCGCTGCACGCGCTCGGCGCGCGCAAGATCGACCTAAACGGGATGCCGCCCATGGGCTGCCTCCCGATGGAGCGCGCCTTGGGCGGCGCGTGCACCGAGGAGTACAACGCCGTCGCGGAGGACTACAACGCCGGCCTCCGCGCGGTGATCGACCGGCTCAATGGTGAGCTCGGCGGCGCGAGGATCGTCTACGGCGACGTCTACGGCCCCGTCAGCGACGCGCTCGCGCACCCTACGTCGTACGGGCTGGAGAACGTGGAAGCCGGGTGCTGCGGCGCCACGGGGCGGTTCGAGATGGGGTACCTGTGCAACGCGCGGAACCCGCTGACGTGCGCGGACGCCGGCAAGTTCGCCTTCTGGGACGCCATCCACCCCACGGAGCGCCTCCACCGCGCCCTCGCCGACGCCAAGATGAACACCACGCTCCACGTCTTCCTATGATTCGTCCGTCTGCTGCTGTGTGCTCGCAGCACATCGAATCATCAAATGTGATCGTTCTTTTATGCGGTCGGTCTTAATTTAAGTGTGCGTGTGCCAACAGGGCAACGTATCAGCTATCAAGGTGAAAAAACACATATTTGTTTTTCTATAGTTGATCATATTTTTCACCCCGTATTCTTTCATTTTTGATAGGGATTTTTTAATGCAAAAAGGCCGAAAGCAATATATTAAGTGTCACAGTCCTTACAAACGCTCTCACAGAAAAGAAGCTTACATCCAAATTCTTATTTTTTTAGAACGAAGACGCTAGAGACGTCCGGCTTTAACTGAATAAAACCCAAAACAGGCAGCGTACATGAGAATAAAGTCTTACAACGCATCAGACACCCTCAAAAGATCGAGCGAGGCGAGGGGAGCAAGTTTTGGATTTCAAAGCCGTAGCCGGCTGAAACAGAACATGCAGGCTCGCGGTGATGATGCCAAAAGATGCCTCACATCCCTACGGAGGCGGCGCAGGAGCTCTTGCCAAAGCGTAGACCTGACGAAGACGAGCAAGAGCAAGCTGCAGGAGATCAGCGTCTTGGCGCCTTCCCAACGGCGCCCACTGCTGCAAGAAGATGACGCATTTGAAAATCACGTCAGCAGGATGAGAGGGGAAGGATCCCTCAATAGTAAGTTTGTTCCTGATATGCCAAAGTGCCCAGAGTAACGCCCCCACGCAACACCACATGACACGTCGGGCGGTACCACTAACCGACGACAAGAGAGCACACATCTCAGAACTAGACCTGGGATCCCAATCCCGACCAGCGGCCTCGCGGACCGCACTCCACGCGAACCGGGCCAGGTGGCAATGGAAAAAACATGGTTGGCGGTCTCTGGCTCCCCGCAGACCGCGCAAGGCCCGCTGGCCGGACCGTTGCGTTTGGCTATGTTGACGAACGTGGGAAGTTTGTCACAACACAGCTTCCACGAAAATACTTTACTCTTGAGGGGCGACCTAGCTTTCCATAGCCCGGAAGCCACATGCTGATAGGGGCCCCTAGCAAGAGCTCGGTAAAGGGAGTTTACGGAGAACTTGCCAGAGGTGTTCAAGTGCCACGACACAACGCCCGGCCCTTGGGTTAACTCTACCCCCTCAACAAGAGTCAACAAGTTTCCCAAACTTGTCATCTCCGGGCCGGTGAGTTCGCGGCGAAACAGCAGCACCGGCGGGGACTCGGACATAGCTTGAGCCACAAAGATACTTGGATCAAGCGCTATGTTGAACATGTCTCTGAATCTGGACCAGAGAGGTTGGTCGCCAATCCAGAGGTCCAACCAGAAGCGTGCTGAGCGCCCGTCTTTGACCAAAAACTTCCGCCCCATGGCGAAGATTGGTTTAAGCTCTTGAATAGAGTTCCATAAGGGAGACCCCCTCCCCGTGGCCGCAAAGAAGTTGCCCGACGGGAAGTACTTGGCCCTGAGTATGTCGGCCCAAAGCCCTGTTTCCCTTTGGGACAACTTCCAGATCCATTTGCACATAAGCGCCACGTTCATCAGTCTGGAATTCATCACCCCAATCCCCCCTGGGACTTGGGACGGCACACGGCCGTCCATTTGACCAGGTGGTACTTCTGTTTGGGGCCGGCTCCTTCCCAAAAGAACCGGGACCAAGGCGTGTCGAGCTTGGAGTGCACCCCGTCGGCCAACAGTAACAGGACCATCGTAAAATGGGTACTAAGGATAGGCTAGAGGTTTTTAGGATTAGTCACGCTCCCGACGACATGAATCTACCTCTCCACAGCCCCACTCGGACAGCTACCGTGGTGCAATGGGGGGCCGAGCCCTGAATGGTGGGAACCCGATCCCCTATAGGTAGTCCTAGGTATTGAAATGGGAGAGAGCCCAATTTGCAGTTGAGCAGATCTGCCACTTCTTGACCCTCGTCGGCCCCCATCCCCATGGTAATCACTTCGCATTTGTGGAAGTTAATTTTAAGGCCGGACATAAGCTCGAAGCTCAACAGGATAGCTTTGATCGTAGCTATGCTATGCCTGTTTGGCTCAAACAGCAGCAGCGTATCATCTGCATACTGTAGGTGGGAGACCCCTCCCGGACCAATTGGTTGGCCACCCCCGTTAGGTGGCCAGCCGCCCGAGCTCTATCAAACATCGCGGCAAGGGCATCGGCCACAAAGTTGAACAGCAACGGGGAAGCTGGGTCGCCCTGACGCAGTCCCCGCTTGTTGCGAAAGTAGTGGCCTACTTCGCCGTTTACCGCAATTGCTGTTTGGCCCCCCTGAGAATCCTCTTCCCAGTTAACACGGTCGTACACTTTTTCAAAGTCGAGTTTTAGCAGAATCGCTGGTTGTCGCGATCGTTTGAGCGTGTGGACGATCTCGAGAAGGGCGAGGGGCCCCTCCAGAATATTGCGACCTCTAATGAACGCAGATTGGTGTCTACTAATAATGCGATGAGCGACCGGAGTCAACCGCGTGGAACATGCTTTAGAGCAGATTTTAAAAGGCACGTTGATCAGCGCAGTGGATCTAAATTGCCTAATATTATCCGCGCCCTGTACTTTAGGGATTAGGGAGAGGATCCCAAAGTTCAGGCGGGAGATATCCACTTCTCCACGCATAAAACCGTTGAACATCCTGAAAATCTGACCCTGGAGGAGTGATCAGAGTCATTTGAACATGGCCACAGGCCAGCCATCTGGGCCTGGGGCCATGTCCGACTTCATGCCGTGGACGGCCTCGTCGATTTCCTGAGGGGTAAAAGCGAGGCTCAACTCCTCATTCTCGGTATCTGACACCCTACACGATGGATCCCACAAATCCCTGCGTAGGCGTGCCGATGGGGGTTCACATGTACCCATCAGTTGGATGTAAAACTGATACACGTGATGCATGATGTCTCCTTGACGCAACAGGAGCCCCTGCTCAAATTGTAGTCTGAGGATAGCACACTTACGTCGGCGTCCGTTCGCGTAGGCGTGGAAATACTTCATGTTCGCATCGCCTTTCAGGGTCCACTTGAGCCCCCCTCTCCAACGCCAATACTCCTCCTCACTCCAAAGGAGAGCCTCAACCTGCCCCTCCAGGTCGTAGCGATGCACCCACTCTTGCTCAGAGAAGGGGCAAGCATCGGCCTGAGCATCCAGAGCCGCGAGCTCCTGGACTAAACGAGATCGCCGCAGCTTGTCGTCTCGCCCTGGTTGGCCCCCCAACCTTTAAGAGACACGCGGAGGCCCGCCCCCGCCGCGACCCATAACTCCATGGGCCCCCGCTGGGCGCCGATCCTATGGAGACAAGCGTCCCACTTCTGCCTAAACACCCGGTCGAAATCCGGGGCTTCAAACCAGGCCGTTTCAAAGAAGAAACGGGGGCTGCGCCTCAGCCTGTCCTCCCCTATAGATAGGACCAGAGGTACATGATCAGACCCAATTCAGGTCTCAGCCAGCAGCGAACACATGGGAAACACCACCTCCCACTCGACCGTAACGAATACCCGATCAAGCACGGACCGCACCGGCGAGAGCTGTTTGTTTGTCCATGTGAAACGCGCCCCGGTTCTGGCCACTTCCCTAGGTGCCATGGCCGCAATCGCGTTATTAAACATGGAAACCCTATTCCAGTTTATATTCGTGTTGTTCTTGTCCGTTCCCGAGCGAATCAAGTTAAAATCTCCCCCATCACAAGAGGAAGCTTGAGGGCGACCGTGTGACCCACTATTGCCTGAAGCTCGTCCAGGAACTCTTGAGAGCGCGAGTGGTCGGCTGGGCCATATACGACGATCAACACCTACTCACGGAGCGTCGCCCTGTGTCGGACGTGGGCGGATATGAAGAAGGTGCCCATCTCCCAGGACAGCACCTCGAAGCATCCTAAATTAAGGCCTAATAACATGCTACCCGAGTGGCCGCGGGCCGGAGCCTAGTGCCACGTGAACTGTTCCAGAGGATCGATCGCTAGCAATTCGTGGTGGTGATATTCTGCCTTAATGGTTTCCTGGATGCCAACCGCGTCAATGCCCTCATTGCGCATGTATTCCTTAAGCTGGGTCCGCCTCCTAACGTGGCCGAAGCCACGGATATTCCAAAAAAGGAACCGCATTTAGATTATACGATTGCGGAGACGGATCCCTCGCGAGGTCACCGTGTAGCCACACGCCTCGTCTTAGACTGCAGACGAGGAAGGGAGGCGTCAGCAGCCCCTGATGCTACCTCTCCCTGGTCGGGTTGCGCAGCCACGGTCGAGGATGCCCCCACATCCCCTACCGGAACATCCGCGCGTGTAGCCGCAGCTTGAGCTAGAGCTGCATGCGCGAGTTCTTTCGAACGGATGAGGGAAATCAACTCTTGAGCCTCGCCCGCAGTCGCAGTATCTACCCCACTATCCCCCAAGATCTCACCCAAGTGATCGTCCGAGAAGGAATCTAGAATCGTAAAACGAGATGGGGGACAGTTACCTTCAATCTCCATGTTCTTCTCAGCTTGCAGGAGTTGAGAACGTTGAAGCGAAGGCAGGTTGCCCTTGGCGCCCTTGGGACAGCCGTTGGTGCGCACCGGAGTCGAAGCCTCTGCCACCGCCTTGGAGCGCCTGGCCTTGGAGATAGGCAGCACCGCGGCCTCCGTCAGCAGGTCCACGCCCGCGCCAGCAGGAGCAGCCGCTGGCCCGCCCCCAGCTGGAGCGTTTGGGGACGCCAGTGCCATGACCGCCTACTTCGGAGTGGCCGGGGCGCCCAGGCTCTCCATAGCCGGGATCGACGCGGCCACCTTGTGCCCCGCTATCTTCTTCGCCTGCCGCACCGAGCTGCTCTTGCTCACGCCACCTGAAGTAGGAGAAGTCAACATGTCGGAGCCGATCCTCGGGCCACCCGCAGCCGTCCCCGGGGAGAGCACTCCAGGGAGCAGGGAGGAGCGGCGTCCAGAGTCACACGAGGCCATCGCGCCCTTGTCCGCGTCGGAGTCGAGGGCCATGTTGGAGCCGTACTGATCCAGGGCAGGGGGCGCCCACCGTACCAAGCGCCGCGCCCGCCGCCGAGCCCCCGCCCTTGGAAGGACCCGCCGACTTGTCCTGGGATTTGTCGTGAAGAGCCAGCTTGTCCCACGCCGTCGTGTCGATGCAGTCGTCACCCATGCTCTCATCTTGGTCTTGATCCGCGTCCTTGTCGCCAGGGCCTTTGTCGTTGGAGGGCGGAAGCGGGGGAGGAGGGCCACACCATGGCCCGGCGGAGCGAGCTCGGGCTCCAGCTTGATGTCGTAGCCCTCCCCATTGAACCACAGCTCGACGCGGCCGCGCAGCTCGGCAGGGGAGCGGCAGGGGAACCACATCCACACCAGGCCCACCCTGATCAGGGAAAGCTCGTCGACCGCGATGGGGAGGCCTCATGGTGGTGGCCGCCATGAGCCGATCCACCCGATGCTGCTTGGGGGGCACGCCCCAAAGCATCACCCAGACCTCCGGCATGGACATGGCCTTGGGATCCTCCTCGCACGCCTCCCGGATGTCCGCCATGATGTTGTTGAGGGAGAGGAACGGCTTGCAACTCCGCGTCGCCATCCGAAGCATCGCCTTGTTGGGAAACACCACCGAGAAGCAGTTCGCACCCACCGGGAGCACTTGCCAGTCCCACTCGCCTTCGAAGAGGTGAGGCAGCTCCACCTCCAGCACGGCAGAGGACAGCCAGCCCATGGGCGCGGGGATGAAGGCTGCGTCTATTCCCAGGCCCTCCCCCTGAGCCGCGTCCGCAGGACCCTCCACGAGCGGCGGGTAGAAGAAGCCTTGGCCCGGGATCGCGTTCCCCATGATCTGCAGCTGCAGCGGCTTGCCGCGGGTCGGGTAGTAGGCCGAGGTGTGGCCCTCCTCTTGACAGAGCACACACAAGGGCTTGAACTCGCAGTCGATCTGGAAATGCCCAACCCGCCCGCACTTGAAGCACTCCGGGCCATCCGCCTCCTCCACCGGGATCGGCTCGGCCGCCGTGCCCTTGGATGACGACGGAGTCGCCGACAGAGTAGGCAGAGCACGCCTCGGATCTGTCGCAGCCCCCGTGTGGTGCTTCTGCTTCTTGGCGTAGGGGTCGCCCACCCTGTCACCGCAGAGGGGGTGCTCCATCTCCTTGCACTTGAGCTCCTTCTTCTTCTCCAGCCCGCGGCAACGGTGCTCTTCCTTCTTCTGGTGCTTGCGCTCCTGTTCCTTGATCCACCATGGAGGGGGCGACCCCCAGCCCCTTCCTCCGCCTCTTGGATCGCCATCTGCTTCTTGTCCTTGGCGCGCAGATCGCGCTCCTGCTGCTTCTCTGCCGCGGATCCAGCGGCACCATCGGCAGCTTCTCCATGCGCCGTTCACCGTGCGAGCTCATCCGCACCACCTCGACGAAGGAGCGCCGGAGGGGAGAGGGAGGGGGATCCATATTCTTATTAGGGGTGCCCAAGCCTTCTTCGTCCCATATCCATCTGCGACGCGCAGTGAGCAAAGCTCGTTGCCTTCTTTGAGCCTTTATCTCAGCGAAGCAAACTTGCTTAAAGCAAGAAGCTTTTAGAAGCAGCAGCTAGGGAGGTCGTCGATGTAAACCAGAAGACGCCGGTGGACACAAGCTACATAGCAAATTGCCGCCCCGGAGAAAAAACACGACAAAATGTGATTGTAAAACTCTTTAGACCACGAGTGCTGGCTGAAACTAGACAGATCCATCAGCGACCAAAACCGACCTCCACGGGTGATAAGCACACCAACAAAACATGGGTATGGCGGGGAAGACATTAATACTACACTGGGACAATGTTGTCACCTTGCCACCTAAACCAGACACATAGACTACCTATAGAAAATCTTAATGAAGTCACCCACACTAGATCCATGATTGAGGTCGTGAACTCCGCCGTCCAGGTCCACACTCCGATGCCCTTTTCTCCGGAGACCTAGCTAGGTTGGTTCACCGTTGGAGGTCGCCCTCACGCTGGACTAGTGTTCCTTCAGGCACCGCTAGCACAACAAGCATCCCCAGCCAAAGACCGATGCAAATCCGACCACGCATCTTGGCGCACATGCCATAACACCCCACCAACCTCCACCACATTAAGTCCCCAACAAACATAACCTCCCTGTCGATGCCAAAACCGCGTGGGCTTGGTCTGATGACGCACTTTGGCGATGACCATGGGGAGGTAGACGATTTTGGTGGCAAGGGCTTCTTATTGCCTCATCACTGCATGGAAAATTCAAGATGTTGATTATCTCACATGAGGACAATTCATCCATCTTACCATATTTAACCGAACACGTGTGATATATTACTCATTTTGCATGGGCATATGTGGGCGACGACTGTGATGACAAGCCATGAGAAGATTGAAAGGACAAGGATTATGTAGGACGTGTGTGCTGAGAAAGATGAGATTGAGTATGGCTATCTAGTGCCTTGTGTGATTGTACATGCGAATTTGAATGTGGTTTGGTTATTGAATTGATATATGATTTGGCTAATGCATTTGCATGTCATTGTCTATGTGAAGATGCTATGTCAATTTGCAAAATCATTTCCATGATGTGAGGATGTTTAATTTGGACTTTATTCAATTTGATGATAGCGAATTTCGAGCTAGTATTTTTTGATGATGAGGACTTGCTTGAATAGTGTTGGTAATACGTCTCCAACGTATCTATAATTTTTTATTGTTCCATGCTATTATATTATCTGTTTTGGATGTTTATGGGCTTTATTATACACTTTTATATTATTTTTGGGACTAACCTATTAACCCAGAGCCCAGTGCCAGTTTCTGTTTTTCCCTTGTTTCAGTGTTTCGCAGAAAAGGAATATCAAACGGAGTCCAAACGGAATGAAACCTTCGGGAGAAGTTATTTTTGGAGAGAAAGCAACCCAGGAGACTTGGAGTGCACGTCAGGGGATCAACGAGGAGAGCATGAGGCAGGGGGCACGCCCACCCCCCTGGGTGCGCCCTCCACCCTCGTGGGCCCCTCGTGGCTCCCCTTACCGAGTTCTTTCGCCTATATATCTGCATATACCCTAAAACCTTCGGGGAACATAATAGATCGGGAGTTCCGCCGCCGCAAGCCTCGGTAGCCACCAAAAACCAATCAAGACGCTGTTCTGGCACCCTGCCGGAGGGGGGATCCCTCACCGGTGGCCATCTTCATCATCCCGGCGCTCTCCATGACGAGGAGGGAGTAGTTCACCCTCGGGGCTGAGGGTATGTACCAGTAGCTATGTGTTTGATCTCGTGTTCTTGAGGTGATACGATCTTGATGTATCGCGAGCTTTGCTATTATAGTTGGATCTTATGATGTTTCTCCCCCTCTACTCTCTTGTAATGGATTGAGTTTTCCCTTTGAAGTTATCTTATCGGATTGAGTCTTTAAGGATTTGAGAACACTTGATGTATGTCTTGCGTGGGATGCTCGTGGTGACAATGGGGTATTCTATTGATTCACTTGATGTATGTTTTGGTGATCAACTTGCGGGTTCCGCCCATGAACCTATGCATAGGGGTTGGCACACGTTTTCGTCTTGACTCTTCGGTAGAAACTTTGGGGCACTCTTTGAAGTACTTTGTGTTGGTTTGTAACATCCCAAAATTATAAATTTTGGAATGTTATATTAAATAAATATTTATGATTGTTTGTTTGAATGTGGTGTGATTGATTGTGTGAATTTGAGTGGAATTTGGAACTTTTTGAAAGTCGAATGAGAGGGAATGAAATGACTTTCCCAAACTTTCATCCTTGCATTTTGATCTCAATGAATTCAAACTTAGTTCAAACACAAAAAACCTAGAGTGAAGATGACATGACTTCTTCCATTTGAAATGAAAAGGGTTTTTTGAAAAGATTTGAATTCCATCTGAAAACATTTCAAATTCAGAAACTTTATGCAACTCAATGATTTTCATGAGCGAATATAAAATGATTTCTTAAAATTTTAAGAAATATGAGTTGGAAGTTTAAAAGAATCAAATTGAAAGTCACTTTAAAGGTATTTTCAAATCCACTTTCAATTTAGAGTTATTTTGGTTTTTATTCAAATTATTTTTCTCCAAAAATAAACTATATGGAAAATAGGGTAAAATGATTCCCTACAATAGAAAATTGGATAAAAATAAATTTGAAATCATTTTAGTATTTAAAAAAATGATTTTATTGGGTTTTATTGCAACACCAGCGCTCTTTGACTTTTGTGATTTTGCTTGGATTTTATTTGGACTTGGGAAATAGTCTATGGTTTAGGATTTATTTTTTCTGAATTTTTATATATATTATATGTCTATATAATAATTTCTCTTTATTTGTGTCTTGTTTTATTTTTCTTGTCTGTATTTTATATAAAAAATTTGGCCGAAGGCCGCAGCCTAGCGGACCCTACCTCTCTCTCAACGGCCCAGCTGGCCCAGCAGCTCGGCCCCACGCCCGAACCGCTACCACCCGGTCACCCGACCCCTCCTCTCGCTCTCGCTCGTCTGTCTCTCTCACTGACAGTGGGGCCCGCATCTTCTTCTTCCTCAAGCCACGCCCGTCCGGCACGCGCAAGAGTTCGTTTCTGCCAATCCAAATCCTCGCGGGATTCGCTCGATTCTTTGCCCCTCGCGCAAGCCAGCCTCCCTATAAATATTACCCTCCTCCTCTTCCTCCAATTTTCGCCAAAACCTCGATCTCCCGTGCCCAACAGCTCCATCCCGATCTCGCCGGAGTTCCTCCGCACCACCGCAGCTCCGCCGCCTTGTCGCGCCTCCACCTGGCATTCCGACCACCTTATCCACCACCATCGCATCCGCACCTCGCCGTGCTCTCGGACGAGCCGGAGAACCACCGGAGCCCCTGCACCACCCGCAATCCCTCACTGGAGATTTCTGCCGCCACGCGCCATTGCTCGCAGCCGTCGCCTCCGACCTCCCCGAGACCCGCCGACACCACCATCGTGCTCCCCTCCCTCTACTACACCTTCCCAACCACTCGCCTAAGCTCCAGTACCGCCGAAGCGCTGTCGCCATCAACCACCGAACATCACCGCCGCCCCGAGCTCACCGCCGCCCATCTCCGTCGTCCCCGAGCGCACTGGCAACCATCGTTGGAACCGCCTCCGACCTCTCCATCCCCAGGTCTCCTCCGCCGACCCCGCCGGCGACCGGAGCGCCGTCGCCAACGACGTCTGAGCCGCATCGTCGGCGACCACCCCACTGTAAGCCGACCAACTCCCGACCTCCGTTCGATCTTATTTCAACGCTCTAGATTAGATCTATATAATAGTTAGGTTTTTTACTAGATCGGTTTAGCTTCGGTTTATTTACCGTTTAGATCTAATCAGTTTAGCCGGTCGGTTTTTCTTTTACTAGCATGGGTGGTTTTTTTTAGTATCGGCCGAGCGTTTCATAGATCGGATTGCACATCCTCTAGGCCCACTAGCAGCCCGACGCGTAGCACCTGTCCGATCTGTTTTTTTAGTTTTTTTCGTTTCTGTTTTTAAAACAGAAAAGTTTCAGTTTCCTAAATTCTATATCTCTTAGGTTATTTAGATTTTTTGATTGATTCTTTTTCTCTAGTCTGCAAATTTCCTAAGGTTTCTGTATAAAATAGTTTCCGCCATGTTTTAGTTTTAAAAAAACTGTTTTATATGGGTTTTAGTCAGATTAGTATTTCTGCTATAATATGAGCTAGCATTAATATTTTTAGGCGATTTTTTTTGCCACTGCTTTGTTTTGACCTTTCCTAGCAGTAGGATTAATTTGGGTATTTATAGATTTTAGTAAAATTAGTTTTTCACGAAAACAACACTGCGCTAGTTATTTTGAACTTGCTGTTGTTTTCTGTTGTTTTAATTATTTTAAAATTTATTTTCACCTCTGTTATATTTTATTTCAGATTTTTTTTCTGTAGTTATAGAGGGTGAACTTTTATTTACAGAAAAATAAAATGTTTTTATTTCTTTTTCTTACTAGTTTTGTTTTAAGCATAATTAGATTTTTAATTTAGCTTTTTATGTGTTTCCTTTTGCTAGTAAAACTTTATGAAAAATACTTTCTGTTAACTTGGTTGTTTTACAATTTATTTTTTGTTAATTTATTAGTTTAGTGTTTTAATTGTTGTTAAGTTTTTTCTTAGGACAAAACTGTTTTGTGTTATGTTTAGAGTTTTCTTTAGTAGTTTTGTTGTATAGTTTTCCTTTGTTCTTATTTGGTGTCCCTTGTTGTTTTGCAATTTATTTGTTGGTTTTATTATGAGTGTTAGAATTTCTTGCTAGTATGTTTGCTTATATGAATGCTATGTTTGACTATATAGATTTTCAACGGAGTGACGAATAGTTCTACCAAGTCTTTATTTGAGTGCGATTATCTTCATCGACATACCAGGCAAGTTCACTTTGACCATGCTTTCATACCTATGATTTAATCGCATTTAGTGGCATCTTTGCAACAATCCCTCTAGTAGTGTTATTGAATCTTGTAGTTGAGTAGAATGCATGAGGTAGGAACCCATCTCCCTGTTACCAAGCCTGGGACGTTGTTTAGTTTCAATGCTACGCTATAGTAGACGGGGTTGGTATGAGTGTTCGGGAGTGGTGAGAATGGAGGACTCTACATCAATGACGACAAATTTATGATGGCATCGGCAAGGACTGCATCTTCATGACTTTCAAGACTTTAAGATTTCGAGACTCGAGACAAGAATTCAATACACACTACTGGGTGAAGGACGGTTGACGGGCACCCTGGAGCAACCAGTGGATGGCCGGGATGCATGGAGAAGCGCCATGACATCTTGCGGAAAGCTTCACCCAGACTCAAAGAGACGGAAGAATACTTCATGCCCGGAAGCTTACCTGTGCAACCGCAAGTCACTATGGGCTCTGGCTTGGTTGACCTTAGTGGTGACTCTGGCTGGGACGGTGCTAGAAGATGTAGAACTACGGTAGGATTGGATGAGCACCGGACAGTGGTCAGAGGAACTCTTCGAAAGACCATGTTTCGGTCATCTTGTTCTCAAACACCCTGAAGTGCAAGAATATAAAAAGAGGGATCGAATCTTGCGGGTAAAGTGTACAAACCTCTGGAGAGGGTTAAAACCTAATCGATTAGCCGTGTCCCCGGTTACGGACAACTTGAGCCTCTGGACTTGGATCTATCTCGTAACTCTCAACACCAGACTGATAACTTAATTATGGGCAACTTATCATGATTTGGGCTATGAGACATCGGTTGCTGGTGCTGGGGAACGTAGTAATTTCAAAAAAATTCCTACGCACACGCAAGATCATGGTGATGCATAGCAACGAGAGGGGAGAGTGTTGTCCACGTACCCTCGTAGACCGACAGCGGAAGCGTTATCACAACGCGGTTGATGTAGTCGTACGTCTTCACGATCCGACCGATCAAGTACCGAACGCACGGTACCTCCGAAGTTCTACACACGTTCAGCTCGATGACGTCCCTCGAACTCCGATCCAGCCGAGTGTTGAGGGAGAGTTTCGTCAGCACGACGGCGTGGTGACGATGACGATGTTCCACCGACGCAGGGCTTCGCCTAAGCTCCGCAACGGTATTATCGAGGTGTAATATGGTGGAGGGGGCACCGCACACGGCTAAGAGATCTCAAGGATCAATTGTTGTGTCTCTGGGGTGCCCCCTGCCCCCGTATATAAAGGAGCAAGGGGGAGGCAGCCGGCCAAGGGGAGAGGCGCGCCATAGGGGGGAGTCCTACTCCCACCGGGAGTAGGACTCCTCCTTTCCTTGTGGGAGTAGGAGAAGGGAAGGGGGAAGGAGAAAGAAGGAAGGGTGCGCCCCCCTTCCCTAGTCCAATTCGGACCAGACCATGGGGAGGGGTGCGGCCACCTTTTGAGGCCTTTCTCTCCTTTCCCGTATGGCCCATTAAGGCCCAATACGAATTCCCGTAACTCTCCGGTACTCCGAAAAATACCCGAATCACTCGGAACCTTTCCGAAGTCCGAATATAGTCGTCCAATATATCGATTTTTACGTCTCGGCCATTTCGAGACTCCTCGTCATATCCCCGATCTCATCCGGGACTCCGAACTCCTTCGGTACATCAAAACTCAATAAAACTGTCATCGTAACGTTAAGCGTGCGGACCCTACGGGTTCGAGAACTATGTAGACATGACCGAGACACGTCTCCGGTCAATAACCAATAGCGGGACCTGGATGCCCATATTGGCTCCCACATATTCTACGAAGATCTTTATCGGTCAGACCGCATAACAACATACGTTGTTCCCTTTGTCACCGGTATGTTACTTGCCCGAGATTTGATCGTCGGTATCTCGATACCTAGTTCAATCTCGTTACCGGCAAGTCTCTTTACTCGTTCCGTAATACATCATCCCGCAACTAACTCATTAGTCACAATGCTTGCAAGGCTTATAGTGATGTGCATTACCGAGTGGGCCCAGAGATACCTCTCCGACAATCGGAGTGACAAATCCTAATCTCGAAATACGCCAACCCAACAAGTACCTTTGGAGACACCTGTAGAGCACCTTTATAATCACCCATTTACGTTGTGACGTTTGGTAGCACACAAAGTGTTCCTCCGGTAAACGGGAGTTGCATAATCTCATAGTCATAGGAACATGTATAAGTCATGAAGAAAGCAATAGCAACATACTAAACGATCGGGTGCTAAGCTAACGGAATGGGTCAAGTCAATCACGTCATTCTCCTAATGAGGTGATCCCGTTAATCAAATGACAACTCATGTCTATGGCTAGGAAACATAACCATCTTTGATTAACGAGCTAGTCAAGTAGAGGCATACTAGTGACACTCTGTTTGTCTATGTATTCACACATGTATTATGTTTCCGGTTAATACAATTCTAGCATGAATAATAAACATTTATCATGATATAAGGAAATATATAATACTTTATTATTGCCTCTAGGGCATATTTCCTTCAGTCTCCCACTTGCACTAGAGTCAATAATCTAGTTCACATCGCCATGTGATTTAACATCAATAATTCACATCACCATGTGATTAACACCCATAGTTCACATCTCTATGTGACCAACACTCAAAGGGTTTACTAGAGTCAATAATCTAGTTCACATCGCTATGTGATTAACACCCAAAGAGTACTAAGGTGTGATCATGTTTTGATTGTGAGATAATTTTAGTCAACGGGTCTGTCACATTCAGATCCGTAAGTATTTTGCAAATTTCTATGTCTACAATGCTCTGCACGGAGCTACTCTAGCTAATTGCTCCCACTTTCAATATGTATCTAGACCGAGACTTAGAGTCATCTAGATTTAGTGTCAAAACTTGCATCGACGTAACCCTTTACGACGAACCTTTTGTCACTTCCATAATCGAGAAACATATCCTTATTCCACTAAGGATAATTTTGACCGCTGTCCAGTGATCTACTCCTAGATCACTATTGTACTCCCTTGCCAAAATCAGTGTAGGGTATACAATAGATCTGGTACACAGCATGGCATACTTTATAGAACCTATGGCCAAGGCATAGGGAATGACTTTCATTCTCTTTCTATCTTCTGCCGTGGTCGGGCTTTGAGTCTTACTCAATTTCACACCTTGTAACACAGGCAAGAACTCTTTCTTTGACTGTTCTATTTTGAACTACTTCAAAATCTTGTTAAGGTATGTACTCATTGAAAAACTTATCAAGCGTCTTCATCTATCTCTATAGATCTTGATGCTCAATATGTAAGCAGCTTCACCGAGGTCTTTCTTTTGAAAAACTCCTTTCAAACACTCCTTTATGCTTTGCAGAATAATTATACATTATTTCCGATCAACAATATGTCATTCACATATACTTATCAGAAATGCTGTAGTGCTCCCACTCACTTTCTTGTAAATACAGGCTTCACCGCAAGTCTGTATAACACTATATCCTTTGATCAACTTATTAAAGTGTATATTCCAACTCCGAGATGCTTGCACCAGTCCATAGATGGATCGCTGGAGCTTGCATATTTTGTTAGCACCTTTTAGGATTGACAAAACCTTCTGGTTGCATCATATACAACTCTTCTTTAATAAATCCATTAAGGAATGTAGTTTTGTTTATCCATTTGCCAGATTTCCTAAAATGCGGCAATTGCTAACATGATTCAGACAGACTTTAAGCATAGATACGAGTGAGAAACTCTCTCATCGTAGTCAACATCTTGAACTTGTCGAAAACCTTTTTGCGACAATTCTAGCTTTGTAGATAGTGACACTACTATCAGCGTCCGTCTTCCTCTTGAAGATCCATTTAATCTCAATGGCTCGCCGATCATTGGGCAAGTCAATCAAAGTCCATACTTTGTTCTCATACATGGATCTCATCTCAGGTTTCATGGCCTCAAGCCATTTTGCGGAATCTAGGCTCACCATCGCTTCTTCATAGTTCGTAGGTTCGTCATGGTCTAGTAACATAACCTCCAGAACAGGATTACCGTACCACTCTGGTGCGGATCTTACTCTGGTTGACCTACGAGGTTCAGTAATAACTTGATCTGAAGTTCCATGATCATCATCATTAACTTCCTCACTAATTGGTGTAGGAGTCACAGGAACAGATTTCTGTGATGAACTACTTTCCAATAAGGGAGCAGGTACAGTTACCTCATCAAGTTCTACTTTCCTTCCACTCACTTCCTTCGAGAGAAACTCCTTCTCTAGAAAGGATCCATTCTTAGCAACGAATGTCTTGCCTTCGGATCTGTGATAGAAGGTGTACCCAACTGTCTCCTTTGGGTATCCTATGAAGACACATTTCTCCGATTTGGGTTTGAGCTTATCAGGATGAAACTTTTTCACATAAGCATCGCAACCCCAAAATTTTAAGAAACGACAACTTTGGTTTCTTGCTAAACCTCAGTTCATAAGGCGTCGTCTCAACGGATTTTGATGGTGCCCTATTTAACGTGAATGCAGTTGTCTCTACTGCATAACCCCAAAACTATAGTGGTAAATCGGTAAGAAACATCATAGATTGCACTATATCCAATAAAGTACGGTTATGACGTTCGGACACACCATTATGCTGTGGTGTTCCAGGTGGCGTGAGTAGTGAAACTATTTCACATTGTTTTAACTGAAGGCCAAACTCGTAACTTAAATACTCTTCTCCACGATCAGATCGTAGAAACTTTATTTCCTTGTTACGATGATTTTCAGCTTCACTCTAAAATTATATGAACTTTTCAAATGTTTCAGACTCTTGTTTCATTAAGTAGATATACCCATATCTGCTCAAATCATCTGTGAAGGTCATAAAATAATGATACCTGCTACGAGCCTCAATATTCATCGGACCACATACATCTGTATGTATGACTTCCAACAAATCTATTGCTCTCTCCATAGATCCGGAGAACGGCGTTTTAGTCATCTTGCCCATGAGGCACGGTTCGCAAGTATCAAGTGATTCATAATCAAGTGATTCCAAAATCCCATCAGTATGGAGTTTCTTCATGCGCTTTACACCAATATGACCTAAACGGCAGTGCCACAAATAAGTTGCACTATCATTATTAACTTTGCATCTTTTGGCTTCAATATTATGATTATGTGTATCACTACGATCGAGATCCAACAAACCATTTTCGTTGGTGTGTACGACCATAGAAGGTTTTTATTCATGTAAACAGAACAACAATTGTTCTCTAACTTAAATGAATAACCGTATTGCAATAAACATGATCAAATCATATTCATGCTCAACGCAAACACCAAATAACACTTATTTAGTTTCAACACTAATCCCGAAAGTACAGGGAGTGTGCGATGATGATCATATCAATCTTGGAACTACTTCCAACACACATCGTCACCTCGCCATTTTACTAGTCTCTGTTTATTCTGCAACTCCCGTTTCGAGTTACTATTCTTAGCAACTGAACCAGTATCAAATACCGAGGGGTTGCTATAAACACTAGTAAAGTACACATCAATAACATGTATATCCAATATACCTTTGTTCACTTTGCCATCCTTCTTATCCACCAAATACTTGGGGTAGTTCCGCTTCCAGTGACCAGTCCCTTTGCAGTAGAAGCACTTAGTCTCAGGCTTAGGTACCAGACTTGGGCTTCTTCACTTGAGTAGCAACTTGCTTGCCGTTCTTTTGAAGTTCCCCTTCTTCCCTTTGCCCTTTTCTTGAAACTAGTGGTCTCGTTAACCATCAACACTTGATGTTTTTCTTGATTTCTACCTTCGTCGATTTCAGCATCACGAAGAGCTCGGGAATTACTTTCGTCATCCCTTGCATACTATAGTTCATCACGAAGTTCTACTAACTTGGTGATGGTGACTAGAGAATTCTGTCAATCACTATTTTATCTGGAAGATTAACTCCCACTTGATTCAAGCGATTGTAGTACCCAGACAATCTGAGCACATGCTCACTAGTTGAGCGATTCTCCTCCATCTTTTAGCTATAGAACTTGTTGGAGACTTCATATCTCTCAACTCGGGTATTTGCTTGAAATATTAACTTCAACTCCTGGAACATCTTATATGGTCCATGACGTTCAAAACGTCTTTGAAGTCCCGATTCTAAGCCGTTAAGCATGGTGCACTAAACTATCAAGTAGTCATCATATTGAGCTAGCCAAACGTTCATAACGTCTGCATCTGCTCCTGCAATAGGTCTGTCACCTAGCGGTGCATCAAGGACATAATTTTTCTGTGCAGCAATGAGGATAATCCTCAGATCACGGATCCAATCCGCATCTTTGCTACTAACATCTTTCAACATAATTTTTCTCTAGGAACATATCAAAAATAAACACAGGGAAGCAACAACGCGAGCTATTGATCTACAACATAATTTGCAAAATACTATCAGGACTAAGTTCATGATAAATTTAAGTTCAATTAATCATATTACTTAAGAACTCCCACTTAGATAGACATCCCTCTAATCCTCTAAGTGATCACGTGATCCATATCAACTAAACCATGTCCGATCATCACGTGAGATGGAGTAGTTTCAATGGTGAACATCACTATGTTGATCATATCTACTATATGATTCACGCTCGACCTTTCGGTCTCCGTGTTCCGAGGCCATATCTGTTATATGCTAGGCTCGTCAAGTTTAACCTGAGTATTCCGCGTGTGCAACTGTTTTGCACCCGTTGTATTTGAACGTAGAGCCTATCACACCCGATCATCACGTGGTGTCTCAGCACGAAGAACTTTCGCAACGGTGCATACTCAGGGAGAACACTTATACTTTGATAATTTAGTGAAGGATCATCTTATAATGCTACCGTCAAACAAAGCAAGATAAGATGCATAAAGGATTAACATCACATGCAATCAATATAAGTGATATGATATGGCCATCATCATCTTGTGCTTGTGATCTCCATCTCCGAAGCACCGTGCTTGTGATCTCCATCTCCGAAGCACCGTCATGATCACCATCGTCACCGGCGCGACACCTTGATCTCCATCGTAGCATCGTTGTCGTCTCATCAATCTTATGCTTCTACGACTATCGCTACCGCTTAGTGATAAAGTAAAGTATTACATGGCGATTGCATTGCATACAATAAAATGACAACCATATGGCTCCTGCCAGTTGCCGATAACTCAGTTACAAAACATGATCATCTCATAAAACAAATTATATCACATCATGTCTTGACCATATCACATCACAACATGCCCTGCAAAAACAAGTTAGACGTCCTCTACTTTGTTGTTGCAAGTTTTACGTGGCTGCTACGGGCTTAGCAAGAACCGTTCTTACCTACGCATCAAAACCACAACGATAGTTTGTCAAGTTGGTGCTGTTTTAACCTTCGCAAGGACATGGCGTAGCCACACTCGGTTCAACTAAAGTGAGAGAGACGGACACCCGCCAGTCACCTTTAAGCAACGAGTGCTCCGAACGGTGAAACCAGTCTCGCGTAAGCGTACGCGTAATGTCGGTCCGGGCCGCTTCATCTCACAATACCGCTGAACCAAAGTATGACATGCTGGTAAGCAGTATGACTTATATCGCCCACAACTCACTTGTGTTCTACTCGTGCATAGCATCAACGCATAAAACCAGGCTCGGATGCCACTGTTGGGGAACGTAGTAATTTCAAAAAAATTCCTACGCACACGCAAGATCATGGTGATGCATAGCAACGAGAGGGGAGAGTGTTGTCCACGTACCCTCGTAGACCGACAGCGGAAGCGTTATCACAACGCGGTTGATGTAGTCGTACGTCTTCACGATCCGACCGATCAAGTACCGAACGCACGGCACCTCCGAGTTCTACACACGTTCAGCTCGATGACGTCCCTCGAACTCCGATCCAGCCGAGTGTTGAGGGAGAGTTTCGTCAGCACGACGGCGTGGTGACGATGATGATGTTCCACCGACGCAGGGCTTCGCCTAAGCTCCGCAACGGTATTATCGAGGTGTAATATGGTGGAGGGGGCACCGCACACGGCTAAGAGATCTCAAGGATCAATTGTTGTGTCTCTGGGGTGCCCCCTGCCCCCGTATATAAAGGAGCAAGGGGGAGGCAGCCGGCCAAGGGGAGAGGCGCGCCATAGGGGGGAGTCCTACTCCCACCGGGAGTAGGACTCCTCCTTTCCTTGTGGGAGTAGGAGAAGGGAAGGGGGAAGGAGAAAGAAGGAAGGGTGCGCCCCCCTTCCCTAGTCCAATTCGGACCAGACCATGGGGAGGGGTGCGGCCACCTTTTGAGGCCTTTCTCTCCTTTCCCGTATGGCCCATTAAGGCCCAATACGAATTCCCGTAACTCTCCGGTACTCCGAAAAATACCCGAATCACTCGGAACCTTTCCGAAGTCCGAATATAGTCGTCCAATATATCGATTTTTACGTCTCGACCATTTCGAGACTCCTCGTCATGTCCCCGATCTCATCCGGGACTCCGAACTCCTTCGGTACATCAAAACTCAATAAAACTGTCATCGTAACGTTAAGCGTGCGGACCCTACGGGTTCGAGAACTATGTAGACATGACCGAGACACGTCTCCGGTCAATAACCAATAGCGGGACCTGGATGCCCATATTGGCTCCCACATATTCTACGAAGATCTTTATCGGTCAGACCGCATAACAACATACGTTGTTCCCTTTGTCACCGGTATGTTACTTGCCCGAGATTTGATCGTCGGTATCTCGATACCTAGTTCAATCTCGTTACCGGCAAGTCTCTTTACTCGTTCCGTAATACATCATCCCGCAACTAACTCATTAGTCACAATGCTTGCAAGGCTTATAGTGATGTGCATTACCGAGTGGGCCCAGAGATACCTCTCCGACAATCGGAGTGACAAATCCTAATCTCGAAATACGCCAACCCAACAAGTACCTTTGGAGACACCTGTAGAGCACCTTTATAATCACCCAGTTACGTTGTGACGTTTGGTAGCACACAAAGTGTTCCTCCGGTAAACGGGAGTTGCATAATCTCATAGTCATAGGAACATGTATAAGTCATGAAGAAAGCAATAGCAACATACTAAACGATCGGGTGCTAAGCTAACGGAATGGGTCAAGTCAATCACGTCATTCTCCTAATGAGGTGATCCCGTTAATCAAATGACAACTCATGTCTATGGCTAGGAAACATAACCATCTTTGATTAACGAGCTAGTCAAGTAGAGGCATACTAGTGACACTCTGTTTGTCTATGTATTCACACATGTATTATGTTTCCGGTTAATACAATTCTAGCATGAATAATAAACATTTATCATGATATAAGGAAATATATAATACTTTATTATTGCCTCTAGGGCATATTTCCTTCAGGCGGAACCATGTCATGATAGAAAACTCTGTAGCAGAGACTCCTGATATTCCTTTGTTGTAGGGAAAATAAAAACAGCTTTTGCACAGACAAAACTCAGACCGAGAGCCACAAAGCCATATTGCATATAGTATAGTTTATCATCTATTTTTCTTACAGTGATCTTGCCGGTACATTCAATGTACTGACCTACACGGCTGCAACGTATCATGTTGCAGGATTTTATACGACGGGTGAGTTTCGTTGATTGGGTTACGGTCTACACTCAACCTGCCGATGGCGTTGATGGGACTCCACACCCGATTGATTTTTTTCGCTGAGACTTATAAGGTATATATCAGTTTTACGTTATTCATACATGTGATTGCACTTTTATATATACATTGATGTACTGTGTGTGCCAGCATACTGATCCAGGGATGGCACAGATACACAGAGGCTTGACCGTCTGAGGTCGGGTCGCTACATGGTTTGAATAGATGAATCTGAGATTGTGTGATGCATACAGTATAATCATACCCACGGATACTTGAGGTGGCATTGGAGTATCTAGGTGACATTAGGTTTTGGTTGATATGTGTCTTAAGGTGTTATTCTAGTACGAACTCTTGAATAGATCGATCCGAACGAATAACTTTGAGGTGGTTTCGTACCCTACAATAATCTCTTCGTTTGTTCTCCGCTATTAGTGACTTTGGAGTGACTCTTTGTTGCATGTTGAGGGATATTTATATGATCCAATTATGTTATTATTGTTGAGAGAACTTGCACTAGTGAAAGTATGAACCCTGGGCCTTGTTTCGAAGCATTGCAATACCGTTTACGCTCACTTTTATCGCTTGCTACCTTGCTGTTTTTATATTTTCAGTTTACAAATACCCATATCTACCATCCATATTGCACTTGTATTACCATCTCTTCGCCGAACTAGTGCACCTATACAATTTACCATTGTATTGGGTGTGTTGGGGACACAAGAGACTCTTTGTTATTTGGTTGCAGGGTTGTTTGAGAGAGACCATCTTCATCCTACGCCTCCCACGGATTGATACACCTTAGGTCATCCACTTGAGGGAAATTTGCTACTGTCCTACAAACCTCTGCACTTGGAGGCCCAACAACGTCTACAAGAAGAAGGTTGCGTAGTAGACATCAAGCTCTTTTCTGGCGCCGTTGCCGGGGAGGTGAGTGCTTGACGGTATATCTTTAGATCTTGCAATCGGATATTTTAGTTTCTTGTTTTATCACTAGTTTAGTCTATAAAATAAAACTACAAAAAAATGGAATTAAGGTTGCCTCATATGCTTCATCTTTTTAATGTCTTTCGTGAAAATGATGGGAAGGAAAATTGTGCTCAAGTACTAGAAGAAGAATTACATAGAATGCTTGGCATAAAATATGTGAATGATGAGCATGAATGCAATGTTGTTAGTATGAATTCTTTGAATACCCATGATGCTAATGATATGCAAATCCACAAGCTTGGGGATGCTATGTTTGATGAAGATGATATGTTTAGTCCCCCAAGTTTTGATGAGAAAATTTATTATGATGAAAGCATGCCTCCTATTTATGATGATTATTGTGATGACACATATGCTATAAAGAATAAAGATAACCATGAAACTTGTCATCATGATTTTAATTTTCAATTGGATTATGCTTCACATGATAGTTATTTTCTTGAGTTTGCTCCCACTACTATTGATGAGAATAAATTTGCTTATGTGGAGAGTAGTAAATTTTCCATGCTTGTAGATCATGAAAAAAATGCTTTATGTGATGGATATATTTTTGAATTTATTCATGATGCTACTGAAAATTATTATGAGGGAGGAATATATGCTTGTAGGAATTGCAATAATATCAAGTTTCCTCTCTATGTGCTTAAAATTTTAAAGTTATGCTTGTTTTGCCTTCCTATGCTAGTTGATTATTATTCCCATAAGTTATTTGCTCACAAAATCCCTATGCATAGGAAGTGGGTTAGACTTAAATGTGCTAGTCATATTCTTCATGATGCTCTCTTTATGTTTCAATTCTTATCTTTTATGTGAGCATCGTTGAAATCATCATGCCTAGCTAGGGGCGTTAAACGTTAGCGCTTGTTGGGAGGCAACCCAATTTTATTTTAGTTCTTTGATTTTTGGTTCTGTTTAGGAATAAATAATCTATCTAGCTTCTGGTTAGATGTGGTTTTATGTTTTAATTAGTGTTTGTGCCAAGTAGAACCTTTGGGAAGACTTGGGTGAAGTCTTTATGATCTTGCTGTAAAAAACAGAAACTTTAGCGCTCACGAGATTAACTAAAACTTTTTACTGGAGAGTGATATTTAGTTGATTATTTTTGCAGATGATTAATAGACAAATTCCTCAGGTCCACCAATTTATTTTAGAATTTTTGGAGTTCCAGAAGTATACGTTTGATATAGATTACTACAGATTGTTCTGTTTTCGATAGATTCTGTTTTCATTGTGTTGTTTGCTTATTTTGATAAATCTATGAGTAGTATCGGAGGGTATGAACCATATAGAAGTTGTAATACAGTAGATATTACACCAATATGAATTTAGAATGAGTTCATTACAGTACCTTAAGTGGTGATTTATTTTCTTATACTAACGGAGCTTACGAGTTTTCTGTTAAGTTTTGTGTTGTGAAGTTTTCAAGTTTTGGGTAAAGATTCGATGGACTATTGAATAAGGAGTGGCAAGATCCTAAGCTTGGGGATGCCCAAGGCACCCCAAGGTAATATTCAAGGATAACCAAGCGTCTAAGCTTGGGGATGCCCCGGAAGGCATCCCCTCTTTCGTCTTCGTTCATCGGTAACTTTATTTGGAGCTATATTTTTATTCACCACATGATATGTGTTTTGCTTGGAGCGTCATTTTATTTTCTTTTGTTTTTCTTGCTGTTTGAATAAAATACCAAGATCTGAAATTCTTAAATGTTAGAGAGTCTTCACATAGTTACACAATTATTCGACTACTCATTGATCTTCACTTATATCTTTCGGAGTAGTTTGTTGTTTGCTCTAGTGCTTCACTTATATCTTTTAGAGCACGGCGGTGGATTTATTTTGAAGAAATTTATGAACTCTCATGCTTCACTTATATTATTTTGAGAGTCTTTAGAACAGCATGGTAATTTGCTTTGGTTATGAATTTAGTCCTAATATGATGGGCATCCAAGAGGGATATAATAAAAACTTTCATATAAGTGCATTGAATACTAAGAGAAGTTTGATACTTGATGATTGTTTTGAGATATGAAGATGGTGATATTAGAGTCATGCTAGTGGAGTAGTTGTGAATTTGATAAATACTTGTGTTAAAGTTTGTGATTCGCGTAGCATGCACGTATGGTGAACCGTTATGTGATGAAGTCGGAGCATGATTTATTTATTGATTGCCTTCCTTATGAGTGGCGGTCGGGGACGAGCGATGGTCTTTTCCTACCAATCTATCCCCCTAGGAGCATGCGCGTAGTACTTCGTTTCGATAACTAATAGATTTTTGCAATAAGTATGTGAGTTCTTTATGACTAATGTTGAGTCCATGGATTATACGCACTCTCATCCTTCCACCATTGCTAGCCTCTCTAATACCGCGCACCTTTCGCCGGTATCATACACCCACCATATACCTTCCTCAAAACAGCCACCATACCTACCTATCATGGCATTTCCATAGCCATTCCGAGATATATTGCCATGCAACTTACCACCGTTCCGTTTATTATGACACGCTTCATCATTGTCATATTGTTTTGCATGATCATGTAGTTGACATCGTATTTGTGGCAAAGCCACCTTTCATAATTCTTTCATACATGTCACTCATGAGTCATTGCACATCCCGGTACACCGCCGGAGGCATTCATATAGAGTCATATTTTGTTCCAAGTATCGAGTTGTAATTCATGAGTTGTAAGTAAATAAAAGTGTGATGATCATCATTATTAGAGCATTGTCCCAGTGAGGAAAGGATGATGGAGACCATGATTCCCCCACAAGTCGGGATGAGACTTCGGACGAAAAATAAAAAAAAAGGAAAAAAAAGAGGCCATAAAAAAAAAGAGAAAAGGCCCAAATAAAAAATGAGAGAAAAAGAGAGAAGGGGCAATGCTACTATCCTTTTACCATACTTGTGCTTCAAAGTAGCACCATGATCTTCATGATAGAGAGTCTCCTATGTTGTCACTTTCATATACTAGTGGGATTTTTACATTATAAAACTTGGCTTGTATATTCCAATGATGGGCTTCCTCAAAATGCCCTAGGTCTTCGTGAGCAAGCGAGTTGGATGCACACCCACTTAGTTTCTTTTGTTGACCTTTCATACACTTATAGCTCTAGTGCATCTGTTGCATGGCAATCCCTACTCACTCACATTGATATCTATTAATGGGCATCTACATAGCCCGTTGATACGCCTAGTTGATGTGAGACTATCTTCTCCTTTTTGCCTTCTCCACAACCACCATTCTATTCCACCTATAGTGCTATGTCCATGGCTCACGCTCATGTATTGCGTGAAGATTGAAAAAGTTTGAGAACATCAAAAGTATGAAACAATTGCTTGGCTTGTCATCGGGGTTGTGCATGATTTAAATACTTTGTGTGATGAAGATAGAGCATAGCCAGACTATATGATTTTGTAGGGATAGCTTGCTTTGGCCATGTTATTTTGAGAAGACATGATTGCTTTGTTAGTATGCTTGAAGTATTATTTTTTTCACGTCAATATTGAACTTTTATCTTGAATCTTATGGATCTGAATATTCCTGCCACAATAAAGAAGATTACATGGATAAAAATGTTAGGTAGCATTCCACATCAAAAATTCTGTTTTTATCATTTACCTACTCGAGGACGAGCAGGAATTAAGCTTGGGGATGCTGATACGTCTCCAACATATCTATAATTTTTGATTGTTCCATGCTATTATATTATCTGTTTTGGATGTTTATGGGCTTTATTATACACTTTTATAATATTTTTGGGACTAACCTATTAACCCAGAGCCCAGTGCCAGTTTCTGTTTTTCCCTTGTTTCAGTGTTTCGCACAAAAGGAATATCAAACGGAGTCCAAACGGAATGAAACCTTCGGGAGAAGTTATTTTTGGAGAGAAAGCAACCCAGGAGACTTGGAGTGCACGTCAGGGGATCAATGAGGAGAGCACGAGGCAGGGGAGCGCGTCCACCGCCCTGGGCGTGCCCTCCACCCTCGTGGGCCCCTCGTGGCTCCCCTTACCGACTTCTTTTGCCTATATATCTCCATATACCCTAAAACCTTCGGGGAACAGAATAGATCGGGAGTTCCGCCGCCGCAAGCCTCTGTAGCCACCAAAAACCAATCGGGACCCTGTTCCGGCACCTTGCCGGAGGGGGGATCCCTCACCGGTGGCCATCTTCATCATCCCGGCGCTCTCCATGACGAGGAGGGAGTAGTTCACCCTCGGGGCTGAGGGTATGTACCAGTAGCTATGTGTTTGATCTCGTGTTCTTGAGGTGATACGATCTTGATGTATCGCGAGCTTTGCTATTATAGTTGGATCTTATGATGTTTCTCCCCCTCTACTCTCTTGTAATGGATTGAGTTTTCCCTTTGAAGTTATCTTATCGGATTGAGTCTTTAAGGATTTGAGAACACTTGATGTATGTCTTGTGTGGGATACTTGTGGTGACAATGGGGTATTCTATTGATTCACTTGATGTATGTTTTGGTGATCAACTTGCGGGTTCCGCCCATGAACCTATGCATAGGGGTTGGCACACGTTTTCGTCTTGACTCTCCGGTAGAAACTTTGGGGCACTCTTTGAAGTACTTTGTGTTGGTTTGAATAGATGAATATGAGTTTGTGATGCATATCGTATAATCATACCCACGGATACTTGAGGTGACATTGGAGTATCTAGGTGACATTAGGGTTTTGGTTGATATGTGTCCTAAGCTGTTATTCTAGTACGTACTCTTGAATATATCGATCCGAACGAATAACTTTGAGGTGGTTTCGTACCCTACAATAATCTCTTCGTTTGTTCTCCGCTATTAGTGACTTTGGAGTGACTCTTTGTTGCATGTTGAGGGATATTTATATGATCCAATTATGTTATTATTGTTGAGAGAACTTGCACTAGTGAAAGTATGAACCCTAGGCCTTGTTTCAAAGCATTGCAATACCGTTTACGCTCACTTTTATCGCTTGCTACCTTGCTGTTTTTATATTTTCAGTTTACAAATACCCATATCTACCATCCATATTGCACTTGTATTACCATCTCTTCGCCGAACTAGTGCACCTATACAATTTACCATTGCATTGGGTGTGTTGGGGACACAAGAGACTCTTTGTTATTTGGTTGCAGGGTTGTTTGAGAGAGACCATCTTCATCCTACGCCTCCCACGCATTGATAAACCTTAGGTCATCCACTTGAGGGAAATTTGCTACTGTCCTACAAACCTCTGCACTTGGAGGCCCAACAACGTCTACAAGAAGAAGGTTGCGTAGTAGACATCAGTTGGGAGGTAGAGTAGGCTGACTCCGATGATGATATGACTACATCATTGCAACCGCTATTATTGTCCACCAGGAAGTTCGAAGCAGTGGCGGAGGCAGGGGTGGCGAGCCAGGGCCCGGGTCCTCCCTAACACCCTAATTTCCTTTTGTATTATGCATATGAATAGTGACAATTTGTGACAATTTTTTTACTGTTGCCTGCAGCCGGCCCTCCCCAACATCCGATTATATGCATTCCTGCCTCTGCCACTGGTTTGAAGGGACATTTTTGCTGACAATTTACGCCTTGTAGCTAATTAATACCTCCATAAAGAAATATATAAGAGCATTTAGATCACTACTTTAGTGATCTAAAAGCTCTTATATATCTTTACAAAGGAAGTACTTTGCAGACCCTCATGTATATCATGAGGAATATTTTAGGAGAAGGTTTGTTAGGAACAATGATATGTATAGTGGCTAGGGGTGGGGGCTCATTAACTATACAATACACGGGGGTGGCTCATCGCCCGGGAAGCCTGATATTGGGCCGACCTTAGAGCCTTGTGGCAAATCAACTCTAGAAAGCAGTCTAGGGGCCCGACTTGGAGCAGAGACACCATCTTGGTGCGCAGGCCAAAAAGCATTCGCGGATGAGGTCGGTTAGGGACCATGCAAACCCTCGCTCTCGTCCCCTTTATAAGATGAGGCTACAGGAGACTTGAGGCATCTACTTCATTAGAGACATACCTTAGTAGTCATCATCATCATCTGCTTGTAACCTACTCGCACGAGGTGCTCCCATACCAAGCATAAGCAAAGCAGGACGTAGGGTATTACTTCACCATGAGGGTCCGAACGTGGATAATCCCGAGTGCTAACTCCCCTCTGGTACTCCTGGCTATGCTCGCTCCCCTACCAAGGGATATAACGGTTTTCTGCACCATTGCTCATGATGACTACTGTGAGTAGAGACCAAATGTAGTAGACCTTCTCGGTTGCATTACACTATAGAAGGCCTGTTGGAGCATTTCACATGCTTATTTATAGTGTCCCAGCTGATACGGTTGATAAAATTACGAGGATTGCGGAGAACACCATGATAGAAGCTTTTCAGCACTTTGAAAGATCGTGGATGTCGCCTAGAGGGGGGTGAATAGGCGATTTAAAATAATTACGGTTTATGCTTGAACAAATGCGGAATAAACCTAGCGGTGAATTTGTCAAGCACAAAACCTACAACAACTAGGCTCACCAATGTGCACCAACAACTTACGCTAAGCAAGATAAACTACTAAGTGATAGCAAGATATATGACAAGAAACAATATGGCTATCACAAAGTAAATTGCATAAGTAAAGGGCTCGGGTAAGAGATAACCGAGGCACGCGGAGACGACGATGTATCCCGAAGTTCACACCCTTGCGGATGCGAATCTCCGTTTGGAGCGGTGTGGAGGCACAATGCTCCCCAAGAAGCCACTAGGGCCACCGTAATCTCCTCACGCCCTCGCACAATGCAAGATGTCGTGATTCCACTAAGTGACCCTTGAGGGCGGTCACCGAACCCGTACAAATGGCAACCCTTGGGGGCGGTCACCGAACCCGTACACTTTGGCAACCCTTGGGGCGGTCACCGGTACCCGTCAAATTGCTTGGGGCGATCTCCACAACCTAATTGGAGACCCCAACGCTTGCCCGGAGCTTTACACCACAATGATTGAGCTCCGAACACCACCAACCGTCTAGGGCGTACAAGCACCCAAGAGGAACAAGCTCAAGGGTCCCAAGCACCCAAGAGTAATAAGCTTCTCAACTTGTAACTTCCACGTATCACCGTGGAGAACTCAAACCTATGCACCAAATGCAATGGCAAGGGCACACGGAGTGCACAAGACCTTCTCTCCCAAATCCCACCAGAACAACTAATGCTAGGGAGGGAAATGAGAGGAAGAACAAGAAGGAGAACGCTAAGAACTCCAAGATCTAGATCCAAGGGGTTCCCCTCACATAGAGGATAAAGTGATTGGTGGAAATGTGGATCTAGATCTCCTCTCTCTTTTCCCCCAAAACTAGCAAGAATCCATGGAGGGATTGAGAGATAGCAAGCTTGAAGAAGGTCAACAATGGGGTAAGAACACGAGCTCAAGGGATAAGGTTCATTGGGGAAGAAGCCCCCTTTTTATAGGTGAGGGAAAATCCAACCGTTATGCTCACAACCCGCACCGAGCGGTACTACCGCTAGGGAGGCAGTAGGCCTTTGAAAAACAACGACGAGGAGGCAAAAGGCAAGAAGAACCGTCGGAGCGGTACTACCGCTTGTCCTCACGGTACTACCACTAGGGGTAGCGGTACTACTGCTTGCGAGCGGTACTAAAAAAATACATCCGTGCCTACCACCGCTGGACTTATGACGAGTTTTTGGTCCGGAGCGGAAGTAGCCACAGAAGTAGCCGCGAAAGTAAAAAATAACATCCCCTCCAAGCGGTAGTATCGCTCCCATGGGCGGTAGTACCGCTGCAGCCTTTCTGAGGACACCAAAACTGGCACAAATTCTGCAAACGGACTCCGAATTCAACGAAACCAAGTTTGTTGGAAAGCTGGCGACAAGGGCTAACACAATCTTGATAGAAATAACAATAAGAAGCAAATTATAAAAGGCCCATAAGAAAATGGTGAGAACCCTTCCTCGAATAAGACCGGTAAAACCTCCAACACCGAAAACACAATAGAAGAAGCATGTGAACTCCGTTTTCGATGAACTCAAGCTTGTCAAGAAGATGACCATAAGCTCCAAATCTCACAAAGAGAACCAAACAAGAACCAATAAAGATGATGCAAGCATGCAATGGTCTGAGCTCTCTACGAACGATGCGATCAAGCTACTCACTTGAGAGCCCCCCTTGATAGTACGGCAAACGATCCTATAACCCGATCTCCAAACTACCACCATGAGACCGGTAAAATAGAGAACCTATCAAGTCCAAACCTTTTCCTTGCACAAAGTCCACTTGAGCTAGATGTAGACGATCTTGACTTCCTCAAGTAGGACTACCTTTCTTGATTGCGTTGGCTCGGTGAAGACTAGTAGATTTCTCCCCCATACTCTATTATGGGTGAGCCACTTTTCGGCACATCTTCACAAGTCCATTGTCACCACAATGGACGGCAATCTTCAAGAACTTGATCTCTTCGTGATGCATCACTTGAACGTGCACACCGCAACCTAACCCCACAAAGAACTCTCACGAAGACTATGGGTTAGTACACAAAGCGTAATGGACAATGCTTACCATACCATGGGATCACTTGATCCCTCTTGGTACATCTTCTACGCTTTGTGATTTGATCAACTTGATTCACTCTTGCTTAGTCTTGATCAACCTTGAACCTTTCGAACTCTCTTCATTTGGATGATGCCTTGAAGTAAGCATGTATGATCACACAATCTTGTTCTTCAAGACATGCTTGCAATAAGCTCAACTCTCACATGACCAATCTTTGGATAATTCCTTAATAGCACCTTGGTCAACACATAAACTCCTTGAAACCAACACATGGACTTCAAGAAGTGCCTATGGACAAATCCTTCAAATATAACTCAATGCAAGCATTAGTCCATAGTGATTGTCATCAATTACCAAAATCACACATGGGGACACCGCATGTCCTTTCACACTTTAAAAAGGTTGTGGGTTGTGTATGGAGATCAATATTTGAGAGCTCTTGATGAGGAAGACTGATCACATTCGATCGGGTTTCAAATGTAGATATAGCCTTCTTCCCTAGAGCACCTAGGTTTAGTCCACCGGAAGTAGTGCTTTGGAAAATAAATTTTCTAGAATAACTTGTTATCTTAAAACGTTTAAGTTTCCTAGACCAAATTGCGGAGGTGATTGAAAAAGACAATAATAAAGAAATAGACTAAGGACTAAAGGTTCCACTTACAAATTGTGCATGAACACAAAATTTCACCTAGATATTCCATATGGCACTTGTAATCACCGTTAGATATATCTTTCCAATGACTTGTTCTGGGAGATGCTTCCAAATAACCCCACGACCAACTAGTAGCCGCATCGAGGTTCTACTATATAACCGAGACCCTTTTGACTCAATGGGCTATCTCAATTAATATGGATAAAACCGGATCAACGCATTGGACATTTAATGACTACACCATATGTAACCTTAGAGACTTGATTCTAGCTGCTATACTAATCTTACTGTCACCGATGTTCGACATAGCTTTCCACTCCTCTCTGTCCTTTACCTCTTTGTGATGTGATCCTCATTATATCGGGCACATGCGACTGTGAGTCCTAGGGTCGAGTAGAGACAAGAGAAAAAAATTATTGCACAACACATAATAATAGTGTTCTCTTAAAGTAATCCAACAATCACTTTATGCATGTACATGGGTCTGCGAGGCTATGCCTCGACACTTAGCCCGTGGGAAGTACTCATACCTCATGGATAGATCACAAGCAAAAGACATTGTAGACAAAGATACCTTAAGATAATGACTAAAAGTCTTACAATGTCGCTTATAGCGATGTACTTTTAATTACAAGTAATGTGGCTAATGGCGATGGAGGCTATGGTGATGGAGATGATGATGGCTATGGGGATGGAAGCGACTGTTGATGGCAATGATGACGACGACTACTAGGGTGGACTTGCTCCGAAGGTTTTCTTCTTTTTATATTGTGAAGACAGGTGGAATAGGGTTTTAGAACGGAGAATGGCATTTTGGCTCTCGGCCTCCATGGAGGTCAATTTTTTTGGAAAATTCAGACTTTTCAGTTTTGGAAAAATCTGAAAAAAAATATCCAAGTAAATAAGGATGTTATGTGTATGTGTGTAAAATTTCAGGATGAAATATCTTTAAAATGCGACCTGTACAAAAAGACAAATTCATGGTATGGGAAGATGAATTGTATCATTTGTTAAAAAGCCCCAGATTTGTTTTTTTTGGCACAACCCTCATTTCAACGTATTTCGTCCTGAAAATTAGCACACTTGTGCATCATGCCTCCATGTAATCTATATTTTTCAGAATTTTTTGAAATGTAAAAATATGAACTTTGATGAATTTTGAATTCTTCAAAACCCGGCCTCCATGGAGCTCGGCCTCCAAAAGTAGAAAGTATTGTCTTATCTATTTTTTGGCGGGTGCTGATCTTTTTTTTAGTTAGAGTATGTGTATCATTCTGGGCACCCACACTTTTGTGCAAATGGTGCACCTTGTACAAGATGTTAGGCCTCTTTTGGTTTATAGGAATTTTATAGAAATTATATAGGATATAATTTGCAAAGGAAAAATTCCTTTAAAGTCCTTTGGTTTGTAGGAATGAATTCATATTTCTATATAAGATAGGAATCAATTCTTCACATTTTGGAGGAAAAAAAACATTAGCCTAGACTGAATGAAATAATTCCTATCGTATGCATCAAATGACATCTTTTTCTCTATTGGATTTGAGATGCATATCATCTCACTTCTTATGATTTTCCTATTCGTATAACATTTCTATCCTACGAACCAAAACAATATGCACTTGCAAGTAAAGTGATATAATGACCGTGCATGCAGTAATAACTTATCAATCCTCCTCTGCATGACATGCTGTCGCTACAGTTCCCACCGCCCCCACTGATTCTCACATCACCTCTATTTATTACGATGACACGCCGCTCCCTCATCCCCATCACTCTCCGCTTACACCACTCGTACGCACACTAACCACTCTGCTGCACTCCCCGCCGGTCTCCGTCTTCTCTCCCATGGCGTCCGGCCATTTCCAAGTGGAAGCGGCGCTGCTGATGCTTCCGCTGGTAATGCTGGTGCTCAACTCGGGCGGCGGCAGCGCTGCTGGTGCAGTGGTGCCGGCGGTGATCGTGTTCGGCGACTCGACGGTGGACACGGGCAACAACAACCACATCGGCACGACGCTGCGGTCTGACTTCCCGCCCTACGGCCGCGACATGCCGGGCGGTGCCCGCGCCACGGGGCGGTTCGGCAACGGGCGGCTGCCTCCGGACTTCATCTCCGAGGCGCTGGGCCTGCCGCCGCTCGTCCCGGCGTACCTCGACCCGGCCTACGGCATCGGCGACTTCGCGCGCGGCGTCTGCTTCGCCTCCGCCGGCACCGGCGTCGACAACGCCACCGCCGGCGTCCTGGTAAGCACCGCACGCCCCGCTAGTTCGTATCGTAATGTTAGACCGTGCTGCTCAATGCTCCTGGTTACAATAGCAGCACTACTGGTGATTTCGTGAGATTTTCGGGTAAATATTGTCAGAGCGCGACATGAACTTAGCGACATGTACGCGCACACGCCTGCGCATGGGCGTGGTGCACGGCGATTACGTACTTAGCCATGGATCGTTGCTCATTAGAGCGCGCCGCAGGGAGGTTGGTGAGAAAAGGCAGAAGAAATCAAAGCCGAGTAGGGAGCAGGGGCCCTCCCCGGTCAGTCACAGACTAACAGAACGATTCGTAGCGTACGTTTGTCAGTTGTCATTTCTCGGCGGTTTAAGGATCCGGCAGGAGATGGTTTTCTGCAGCTTTGGAGCACCCCCTTTTTATTTGGCAAACCTGCTGGAGTATGGCATGGCGGAGATATGGACGCGGCTTCTTTCTGCTAGGTGCATATGCACCCATTGTCGAAAACACACATTTTGAAAAGTTGAAAAATTCGAAACAAAAATCCCGCGTGTATATCCGGACATTTTATGTCCGTTCACAAGGTTTCGATGAAAAACGACGTTTTTTGTGGCTTGTGTAAAAAAGAGAATATCCCTGGAGATATGTTCTTGTTCGCCATTCAAGGCTCAACAACTACTACCTGTGCCAGCATTTCAGCCTGGCAAGATTTTTAGGTTCTGCCACGTGGCGCATGCATGGGCTCGACGAGGCCGTCTGCCAAGGCCAATCCGTGTGCCCGCGGGCGAGGCGAAGTGTGGGAGGGGAGACCGGAAGACGAGGTTCCACCGGTCGCCTCGCATGGCCACAAGCGGCTGGCGTCGCCGGTGTGTAGACAGTGCATGAGTAGGCACACGTAGTACTAGTAGTACTATACAATCATTCATCCATTTACCCAGTCCGGCACTTCATTTTGACTAAAGAATGCGGAGTAGGAGTACTACTGCACTAGCGTTTGTTCTCGCTTTTGCCGTATCAACCACACTTGCTTGAAATTGTGACAACTTTCAATCAATTTTGTGATCGACCGGCACTTAATGCAAATACTAACTTAAATTTGAAAGCACAACGACCACCATCCATATTCTTCCATGTGATGCATTAAGCTCTAGATTCGCCTACTACTTTTGGATCGAATTGCGCCGCCGATCCTACTGTTCAGAGATCCCAAATTATTCCTTATATGCAATCATCGAATGTGGTACAACCAACTCTTATTACTCACACGAACATAGTGCAACAGGCACCGTTAGTGGTCTTATATTAGTTTATTTATAGAGGAAGTAATAGATAATTTTGGATTTATTGTTGCATGCCAAACTCCATACTAGAGTCCAAACCTGCATGCATGCACTGACAAGCTCGTCCCCTTAGTCAGTGATCCCGCTGTGGAAGGAGGTGGAGTACTACAAGGAGTACCAGCTCCGGCTGCGCGCGTACGCCGGCGCCGAGCGCGCCCGCGCCATCGTCCGCGGCGCGCTCCACGTCGTCAGCATCGGCACCAACGACTTCCTCGAGAACTACTACATGCTCGGCACGGGCCGCTTCGCCGAGTACACGGTGGCCGAGTTCTCCGACTTCCTCGTCGCCGGCGCGCGCCGTTTCCTGTCGGAGATCCATCGCCTCGGCGCGCGCCGCGTCACCTTCGCGGGGCTCGCCGCCATCGGCTGCCTCCCGCTGGAGCGCGCCGAGAACATGATCCATGGCGGCGGCTGCATCGAGGAGTACAACCGGGTGGCCAGGGAGTACAACGCCAAGGTGGAGGCCATGCTGGGGGGGCTCCGCGCCGAGCTCCCGGACCTCAGGCTCGCCTACGTGCCCGTCTACGACACCATGCTCGACCTCGTCACCAACCCGGCCAAGTTCGGGCTGGAGAACGTGGAGGAAGGGTGCTGCGCCACGGGGAGGTTCGAGATGGGGTTCATGTGCAACGACGAGGCTCCCATGACCTGCGCTGACGCCGACAAGTTCCTCTTCTGGGACGCATTCCACCCCACGCAGAAGGTGAACCGGATCATGGCCAACCACACGATCGACATCTGCTACCAGCAAGGCCTCCTATGAATGTGTGATCCACGATCGTACAACTAGAAACGCATTGATCCACTGACTATTTTGTGGAGTGAGAAAATTGTTTCATGCATGGGGCGGATTCAATTCAGAAGGAACTTGTCGCGCCTGCAGATGACACCAGTTCGTCATCTGCAGCGGACTGAAGGAGTGCAAGTTCAGTCTGAACTTAACTTCTTTTTTAGACAATGTCTGAACTTAACTGAACTTGCAACACCCTGCGTGGTGATCTGGGCCTTGGACCATGTAAGCGAGTCGTGCTGGGCTAAGGTTGGGCCCATGTAGCCAGCTACTTATGTACCGAACCGAGAATGATCTAGGCATCGATGAGAAATTAGATCGAACTATCTCCTCCTCTCACACGCTAAGGTTGGGCCCTTCTCTCTCCCTCCCCAATTCTAGATCGAGATCACTGGTTCATCACAATCTGGTATTCAGAGCCTGTAATTTTTCTCCACTACCTCGCCGCTGTCGCTGATCTCTTACCCTCTTGATCACCGGTAAAATCCACTAGGTAAGGTGCCAGCCGCTCCGGCGAGCTCGCCCGAAATCCCGCTCGGGGTTCGGTCAATTTGGAGCGAGACCACGGTGCCATCCAAACCCTCGGCGCAGACTCGCTGCGTGCTTGATGCCATGTCAGAGACCACCGACAAGTTGCAGAACTTGCTCAAGACGGTCATCCGCCGCCTCGACGCGAACCAGAAGACTGCCGATGAGCGGCACCAGACGCAGCTCTCCTACAACAACCAGGTCTCCGAAGAGCTCAAGCTCCTCTCCAAACAGATCGACCTCACCCAGGCCGGTGTGGGTGAGGCCCGCAAGGCCACGCCCACGGCCGATCCTGCCGCCACGGCCAGTGCGGGCGCCATGTCCCCTTCAGTGACCGCGGACTCCTCCACGCACAGGCCCCTACCACCACCGCCGACCCGTCCCATGCCGACCCCCCTCTATACGGATGACGCGGCGCAACTTCCGTTCGCGAGACTCGTCAACCCCCCCCCCCCCCCCCCCCCGTGTTGCTGATCACCGGGGCCCCTTCACCTACATAGCGCGAGCGCCACAACGACCGCGGGAGTCCTGGACTAAGGGGTCCTCGGGCGTCCGGCCTGTTATCCATGGGCTGGACTGATGGGCTATGAAGACATGAAGGCCGAAGACTGTACCTGTGTCCAGATTGGACTTTCCTTGGCATGGAAGGCGAGCTTGGCGACCAACTATGAAGATTCCTTCTTATGTAACCGACTCTATGTAACCCTAGATCCCTCCGGTGTCTATATAAACTGGAGGACGTAGTCCGGATCGGATATATACTCATTACCATAGTCATACAGGCTAGACTTCTAGGGTTTAGCCATTATGATCTCGTGGTAGATCAACTCTTGTAACACTCATATTAATCAAGATCAATCAAGCAGGAAGTAGGGTATTACCTCCGTAGAGAGGGCCCGAACCTGGGTAAACATCGTGTCCCCCGTCTCCTACAACCATCGACCTTAGACGCACAGTTCGGGACCCCCTACCCGAGATCCGTCGGTTTTGACACCGACGTTGGTGCTTTCATTGAGAGTTTCACTGTGCCGTCAACGAAAGGTTCGATGGCCCCTTCGATCGTCCATAGTGACGCTGTCCAGGGAGAAACCTTCCTCCCCGGACAGATCTTCGTGTTCGGCGGCTTCGTACTGCGGGCCAACTCGCTTGGCCATCTATAGCAGATCGATAGTTACGCCCCTGGCCATCAGGTTAGATTCGGAAGCTTGAACTACGTCGCGGACATCCGCGGAGACTTGATCTTCGACGGATTCGAGACCGCGACGATCGCTCCCCCTCGCTCCGATGAACATGACTTAAATCTGTCATCGGGTCACATCCAGGAGATGGTTCCTGTTGCTGCAACGGCCTTAGAGCCGGAGCAGATCGTGCCATCCGAGGCCACAGAGTCCGCGGCGTTGGAGCCAGACTCGACACCCTGCAATATTTGCGTCAACGGAACTCCGGACTCGTCTCCGGATGATAATCCCCAAGTGCAGGGAATCATCGTAGCAATTTCCAAAGGTTGAAGTGATAAGTATGGAGTGTCGAACCCACAAGGAGCTAAAGGTAAGATCAATATTCTCTCAAGCCCTATCTGCCACTGATACGACTCTACATGCACCGAACGTTTGCTTCCAACTAGAAACGAGAAATAAAACTACGTTGTGGGTATGAAGAGGATAACTTTGTATGATATCGGAGAGCTAAAATATAAAAGTAGGTGATGTTATCATAAAGTTAGAATATATTACTAAATAATATAAATAGCGAGTGTGGAATAATGATGGATCGGTATGCGGAATTGTCCTAGGCAATTATTAACAAGACCGATAGTCGTCATTGCAATTTCATATGAGGGAGAGGCATAAGCTAACATACTTTCTCTACTTGGATCATATGCACTTATGATTGGAACTCTAGCAAGCATCCGCAACTACTAAAGATCATTAAGGTAAAACCCAACCATAGCATTAAAGCATCAAGTCCCCTTTATCCCATACACAACAACCCCCTTACTCGGGTTTATGCTTCTGCCACTCAAGCAACCCACTATAAGCGAATCATGAATGTATTGCGACACCCTACAGCGGGAATCCCTCACGCTTGCGCAACACGGAGGGCACCATAGAACAGCACCAAAATAAAACATACAACTCGTACCAATCTAGATCATCAATCAACCCAAAGACAAAGGATATCTACTCAAAACATCATAGGATGGCAACACATCATTGGATCATAATATGTGGCATAAAGCACCATGTTCAAGTAGGGATTACAGCGGGGTGCGGGAGAGTGGACCGCGTAAAAGAGATGAGGATGGTGATGATGGTGGTGATGTTGATGAAGACGATCACCGCGGCGATGATTCCCCTCTCAATGGCACTCCGGTGCCACCAAGAGAGAGGAGAGGTTCTCCCCCTTGTGCTTCCTCCTCCATGCCCCCCCCCCCTAGATGGGGAAAGGTTCTCCCTCTGATCCTTGGCCTTCATGGCGATGATGGCCTCTCCGGGATACTCCTCCATGGCCACCAGTGATGATGGCCCCCTCCGGCAGGGTGCCGGAGAGGGCCTAGATTGATTTCTCGTGGCTACAGAGGCTTGCGGCGGTGGAACTTCCGATCTAGGTTAATTTTCCGAAGTTTCTATATTTATAGGAATTTTTGGTGTCGGTCTCACGTCAAGGAGGTGCCCGAGCTGTCCACGAGGCAGGCCCACGCGCCCAGGGGGGTGGGCGCGCCCCCCACCCTCGTGGGCAGCTCGGGACTCTTCTGGCCCAACTCTGATGCTCCGTGGTCTTCTTTTGGTCCATAAAAAATCATAAAAAATTGGACCGTCAATTGGACTCCATTTGGTATTCCTTTTCTGCAAAACTAAAAAACAAGGAGAAAACAGAAACTGGCACTGGGCTCTAGGTTAATAGGTTAGTCCCAAAAATCATATAAAATAGCATATAAATGCATATAAAACATCTAAGATGGATAATATAATAGCATGAATACTTCATAAATTATAGATACGTTGGAGACGTATCACCGGCTATAAGTTCCGGACCATGTACGCCTGCGGACACCGAGCTGGATCGGTTATCGATTTTCGAATTCAGCGCCGCAGACATCTTCCAGCACTCACCTTTGGGTGATGTGCTAAACTCTTGGTTCGAGCTAGAAGTTGATGATGGGGAATTTTGCTTCCCACCCGCCACCCACTTCATAGCCACTGTCGATGACTTAACCGACGTGCTTGATTATGGCTCCGAAGACATCGACGGTATGGACGACGATGCCGACAAGGAGCAAGGCCAAGACCCGCAATTCACTGGACGTTGGACAGCCACCTCTTCGTACGATGTGTACATGGTTGACACACCTAAAAAAGCTAGCGACAATGACAAAGAAGATCCAGTTGCGAATAAACCTTCTGAGACACAGTCCAAGCGACGGCGCCCTAAACGCCGCTCTAAGCCTCGTCGCTCAAAAGATGGCAACACTGGCACCGGAGAAAATAGTACTCCGGGCGACGCCGAAAACAATGAAGACCCTGTTGGAGCCACATCCGAACAGGAGGAACAAGACAACGGGCAAGTTAACCCTGATAAACAGACCATGCCCAATGACCCGGATGACGACAGTTATCGTCCAGTCACCAAGGATGAGGAGAGCCTCGGCAGTGAGGACTTCATCGTACCTGAGGCACCACTCGAGCAGGAGCGCTTCAAGCGCCAGCTAATAGCTACTGCAAGAAGCCTGAAGAAAAAGCAGCAGCAGCAGCTTCAAGCCGATCAAGACCTACTCATTGACAGATGGACCGATGTCCTAGCAGCCGAAGAATACGGCCTCAAGCGCCCAGCCAAGAGTTACCCGAATCGCAGACTGCTACCTCAGTTCGATGAGGAGGCACCAGATCCCATACCTCCCTCGTGCAATGCGGAACGACCACCGCGTGGTCGGGACAGTGCGGTGGACCGACCACCCCGCGGTCGGGACAAAACGGCAACTCATGCCGAACAGCAGAACGCCCCACCGCCCCGCAAAAACAGAGACAAAACAGCTCGGGACTATACATACGACCTTTGGCAGGAACTGGACAGTAGAGCAGGACACACCAGATCAATCTACGGATCGCGAGCACGCTTTCCGACTCGGGATGACGGCTACCAATTCGGACGTGACAAACCTAGTCACGCCCGGGCCGATAACCGCAGACGGACTTCATCGGAGGTGCGCCGTGACGCGGCCCGATATAGAGGCGCCGCACACCCTCTCTGCTTCGCAGATGAAGTACTGGATGACAAATTCCCCGAGGGGTTCAAGCCCGTCAATATCGAATCATACGACGGAACAACCGATCCCGCAGTATGGATCGAAGGTTTTATTCTCCACATACATATGGCTCGAGGAGATGACCTCCACGCCATCAAATACCTCCCAGTAAAATTAAAAGGGCCAGCTAGACACCGGCTAAATAGTCTGCCTGAAAATTCCATCAGCAGTTGGGAGGACTTGGAAGAAGCTTTTCTTGACAACTTCCAAGGCACTTATGTCCAGCCACCAGACGCCGATGACTTAAGTCATATAGTTCAACAACCTGGAGAATCAGCCAGAAAATTCTGGACTAGGTTCCTAACTAAAAAGAACCAGATCATTGACTGTCCGGATACTGAAGCCCTAGCGGCCTTCAAACACAGCATCCGCGACGAATGGCTCGCCCGCCACCTCGGCCAAGAAAAGCCGAAATCCATGGCAGCCCTCACAGCACTCATGACCCGCTTTTGCGCGGGTGAGGATAGTTGGCTGGCTCGTAGTACAAACACAGCCAATGAGGCAGGCCCCTCCGAGGCCAAAAACAGCACCGGCAAGCTTCGGCGCAATAAACACAAACGCCGAAGTAATGGCGATAACACCGATGACACGGCAGTTCACGCCGGATTCAGCGGCTCCAAGTCCGGCCAGCGGAAGAAGCCCTACAAAAGGAACAATGAGGGACCATCCAGCTTGGACCACATACTCGACCGTCCGTGCCAAATACATGGCACCCCAGACAAACAAGCCAATCATACCAACAGGGATTGTTGGGTTTTTAAACAGGCTGGCAAGTTAAATGCCGAGAACAAGGAAAAGGGATCACAGAGCAAGGACGAGGACGAAGAGCCCCGGCAGCCGAACACTGGGGGCAGAAGAAATTTCCCCCTCAAGTCAAAACGGTGAGCATGATATACGCTACACACATCCCCATAAGGGAGCGCAAGCGAGCACTCAGGAACGTCTACGCGGTAGAGCCAGTCGCCCCGAAATTCAATCAGTGGTCGTCATTCCCGATCACCTTTGATCGTCGAGATCATCCAACTAGTATCTGCCATGGCGGTTCGGCCGCACTGGTCCTCGACCCAATCATCGACGGATTTCACCTAACACGAGTCCTAATGGACGGTGGTATCAGCCTCAACCTGCTATATCAGGATACAGTGCGTAAAATGGGTATTAATCCCTCACGAATCAAGCCCACAAAGACTACCTTTATAGGAGCCATACCAGGCGTAGAGGCCTGTTGCACGGGCTCAATCACGCTGGAAGTGGTCTTCAGTTCCCCGAACAACTTCCAAAGCGAAGAGTTAATCTTTGATATCGTCCCCTTCCGCAGCGGCTACCACGCACTACTCGGACGAACTGCGTTTGCTAGATTCAACGCAGTGCCGCACTATGCTTATCTAAAGCTCAAGATTCCCGGTCCACGCGGCGTCATAACAGTCAATGGAAACACTGAACGCTCCCTCCGAACAGAGGAGCACATAGCCGCCCTAGCAGCAGAGGTACAGAGCGGCCTTCTCAGGCAGAACCGGAATCCAGCTGCCGAGCCCCTGGACATCACTAAGAGAGTCCAGACCACACTGCAACAGGACGGTTTGGCTCGTCAAGAGCTCGACTAGCAATTTGGCCTCCGTCCCGGTCCTGCTGAGGTAGCCACATCCGCACCTCGCGTACATAATTACACACTCAAAATCCCATGGGCATGACGGAGGCACAACTAGCTCGTGATCCATAGTTCGGCTACACCGATCCCGGACTCACTAGTATCTTTGCTATTTCCTTTTTTTCTCTTTTTCCTTTTTCAGGTATCTTTTATACAGGCCTCCTCTGATGGCCTGATTACCGGTCCTGTCAAAGGACAAGTACACCAGATTGGCGCAGGGCAAGGGCATACAGGGGAAGCCCTAGAGGACAATTCAACGACTACTCTACCTGTTTTTCAGTACCCAAATGCAGCTCTCCTCTGGTTATGGCATATTAAATAGCCAGTTGCTTAAAGCATTACTTGTATAAATGCACTTTGACGCATTAACCCAACTACAATGGAAATAGTTTACGACCCATGTCAAGGGGCCCCAGATACTACCTCTGCTCTTTTTCTGTTTCCCGTTGCTATTAATTACTTATATCCTTGCACCCGTACACTCTGGTACATTTCATATTCGCCAGGGGCTTCCTATCGCCCCATAGTACAGCAACAAAGTCCGAACACTTCTTATAGATAAGTTCGGCACCCCGAATTTAGCATTATATGCATTGGCTCCGAATCATGTCTTTGGTCAGTAGTTGGGTTGCCCGGCTCCTATGCTTGCTACCCTACGTTCCGCTATATCGGCTAGGGTAGTAAAGGGAGAACTACTGCGATTGTGCCCTGGCCTAGACCGGATGAGCACCTCAGTAGAGAAAGCCAAAAACTGACTGTCATGATGCAGCGAGAGCCGGTCAGCCGTTCGGAGGTCACAAATCGTTGGAGATTTTTTCCGCATTTCGCGAAGGATCGGTACTTCCCGATTAGACGCTGACAGCACCCTGATTTGTATACCAGGGGCTGCGCCTATGTTTTATTATAAAACTCCTATGGCTAAGTGAGGGTGTTTAAGCCGCATAGTATGATTGCCTGGTTCGTTGCGCTAAACAACTCCTTCAAGGACCATATAATTGGATCAAGATTGTTTAGATTCCATCCCGAACACCTCCGTACTACCTACGTGAGGGTAGAAGCCGATGACTGGCCAACCCTCAGATTTAATATAACATGGCCGCACAGGAGGAAACAACCAAAACATAACAAACATTATATTACAAGCCGGATTTGTTCTTATCATACAAGGCAAAGAAAAAAAACGAATGTCTTCATTCGAAAATAAGGTCCTGCCCGCACTGCGCGGCTGCAAGACGAGATCCCTCCAGGACATCCGCAAAATATTGCTCGGGTGTGCGGTGCTCCTTGCCCTCCGGCGGCCCACTGGCCACCTCGACGGCGTCCATCTTCGCCCACCACATCTTGCAACGAGCGAAAGCCATGCGGGCACCCTAGATGCATACTGATCGCTTGACGACGTCTAGCCGCGGACACGCCTCCATCACCCGCTTCACGAGGCCAAAATAACTGCTGGGTATCGCCTCAGCTGGCCACAGCCGGATTATTAAGTCCTTCATGGCCAGTTCGGCCACCCTGTGTAGCTCGATCAGCTGTTTCAGCTGATCGGTAAAGGGCACCGGATGTTCTGGCATAGCGTATTGCCTCTAGAACAGCTTCTCCGTGGAGCTCCCTTCTTTGGCTCGGAAGAACTCCGCCGCATCGGACACGCTGCGTGCTAGATCCGCAAAAGCCCCTGGGAAACTCCGAATCCGGGAGTAAAAGGTACTTCCTCTCCGCATACTTGCTTTGCATGTTAAATGCCTTACCCGTTGTGATCTTCTTGGCCTCCTGGATCTCCTGGAGAGCGCCCCGGGCCTCATTCTGTGCGGCCTCCATGCTCTGGCGAGCTTTGGTAAGTTCGGTCTCTCGAACGGACGCTTCGCGCTCCAAAGCCTCACACTTTTTCACCGCGTCCTGGAGCTCCTGCTGGATCTCGTCGACCCGGGCCTTGAGCTTCTTATGGACGGCTTGTTGCTGGACAACCTTCCCCACGGCTTCGGTCAGGGCATTTTTCAGGGCCTCGACCTCGGTCGCCGCCCCTACACACATTATGACACTCCGGTCAATACCCACCACTTATTCTTTCCGAATACACAGCAAGTCGTCACTCGCCTTGCTTCTTCTGGAGCTTCATCTTCACCTCACCGAGCTCGTTCTCGGCCCGCTCCAACCTCTGCTTCAGTTCAGAGACTTCGGCAGCATGCGAGGTCGCGGCCAACAGCGACGCCTGCTCATTCACATATATCAAGTTAGTCTCCTACAAAGGGTTGATCCCATGTCCGGCATTTCTTTCCGAACACCGGACAGTGTCTCAGGGGCTACTGTCAGCACGGGGTGTTCTCTTCCTACGTGACTTACCTCAAAACCTGTCAACAGATTGTTGCAGGCCTTGTTTAGTAGGCTCTTGGCAGACTGAATTTTCTCGATCACCGTACCCATAAGGACACGGTGCTCGTCCACAATGGAGGCGCCTCGTAGTGCCTCCATCAGGTCATCCTGTGCCCCTGGCTGGACAGGGGCCATCGGTGGAATTGGCGCACCCCCTCCTTCGAAGGAAGGCGCGCGGCAGATTCCGGGGCCGTATCGGTCCCCGGGATCGTATTCGGATGAGGGCCGAATTGAATACGTCCCTCTTCGCCATCCTCCATGGGGATCTGCTCCCCCATATGTCCGGCAGCGGAGGTCTCGCCTTGCGGTGCCTCCTAGACAACGTCCTGGGCCCCTCCCCGACTCGGAGCGGTCCTCCGGGACAACACTTCGGTGTCGTCCTTGGCCTCAGGGGAGTAAGCGGGCGGCGGCGACATGCTGGCCATTTCCGCCAGATCCAACGAACCCCCTGAAGAGGATCGCTGGATGCTGCCGCGGGCCGGACTGCAATGGCACAATTAACCACGTTAAAATGATACAAAGGAGAGCCCGGGTACACTTATGTACGGGAGTCATAGTACTTATGATGCGGCCCCGGGCTTAGTGCGGAGCCGTCGCTCTGGACTGTTATCAACGTCCCACGCGGTGTCGACCGCAGGGGCGCCCTTCCCCTTCTTCGGCGTTCCCGCCTCCAGATTCGTGGAGGCCCCCCTCTTCTTCTCCTTAGGGGGAGGTTTCTTCTCCTCCTCCTCCTCTTCCTCGTCGTCGTCCTCAGGGACGGAGGAATGGGCTTCCTCGTCTTCGGACGTCACGTCCGAAGTGCCCTTGCGGCGGGGACCACTTTTGGCCCCCTTGGCCTTCTTCTTGGCCTTCTTCTCCGGCGCCTTATATGGCGCCGGCACCAGCATCTTCGCCAAACGCGGGATGAACGGTTCTTCAGGCAGCGGAGCCGGACACTGGATCCGCTTCGCCCTCTCCATCCAGTCCTGAAAAAGCAATGATAAAACTCAGATATCATCCTCGAAACAATTAAGTTGGGGATACGTCAAAAATAACATACCTCGCTGGCGGGGTGTTTGCAATCGTGACCACGGTCTGAATCCGTGGCCGGCGGTTTCTCGTTGCCCTTAAAGAGCAACTTCCAGGCACCTTCGTGAGTAGTTTCAAAGAGCCTCTCCAGGGTTTGGTGCTTCTTCGGATTAAACTCCCACAGAGGGCGACTTCTGTGCTGGCACGGGAGGATCCGGCGAACTAGCATCACCTGGATTACATCGACAAGCTTGACGTTCTTGGCCATCATACTTTGAACGCGCGTCTGCAGCGCTATCAGCTCATCGGGCGAACACCAGTTCGGACTCTTCTCGACCCAGGAGGTAAGTCGCATGGGAGCACCGGAGCGGAATTCGGCAGCTGCGGCCCAGGTGGTGCCGCGGGGTTCTGTGATGTAGAACCACTGTTTCTGCCACTCCTTTACTATCTCCACGAAAGTGCCTTTCGGCCAGGAGACATTTGACAGCTTACTCACCATGGCTCCCCTGCACTCCGTGTGCTGGCCATCCACCACCTTCGGCTTCACATTGAAGACTTTGAGCCATAGCCCGAAGTGAGGTTGGATGCGGAGGAAGGCCTAACACACGACGATAAACGCCGAGATGTTGAGGAAGGAGTTCGGGGACAGATCGTGGAAATCAATCCCGTAATAATACATCAGCCCGCGAACAAAAGGGTGGAGTGGGAACCCTAGTCCGCGGAAAAAATGAGGGAGGAATACCACCCTCTCGTTGGGCTCCGGCGTGGGGACGACTTGTCCCTCGGCCGGCAGGCGGTGGGCGATTTGCTTCGCCAAGTATCCGGCCGCCCGAAGCTCAGTAATGTCCTCTTCCTTGACGGAGGAGACCATCCACTTGCCCTGACCTCCGGATCCGGACATGGTTGAGTGCTAGCTCGAGTGGAAAGGAGATGAGAACTTGGGTGCTGGAGCTCGAGATTGGAAGGGCGGAGATAGAGAGAAGGCGTGGGAGAAGAAGGGCGAGCCCTTATCCCTTTATAAAGGCAGTAAATGTTGAGCGCCTCCCCACTCGCCTTAGAATTCGCCTATTCCCAAGGGTTGTATAAACGACACGGTTGGGTTACCCATACCCGCATTGATGAGAATCCCGCAATAAAGGGACACGATCTCTGCTTTGACAAGACGTGCCAATAGCAACCGCGTCTCGAAACGTGGAACGGTGAATACAAAACGGTCTGAAGTTATGGCCGGGCTGACGTAATGTCATATTGTAAAAAGCTGTCAGCGGATTGGACTCGTGCAAGTATTATATTCTCTTTGCGGTTGTGCATGGTACGTGTTACAGGTCCGGATACTATCGCCGCATCCGAAGACTATCTTGGAGTACGAAAAAAAGGGGAACCCGCCTTGCAATGCCGAAGGCAATCTGGGCGCCGGACTCCTTGTCATTGAAGCCAGGTTCAGGGGCTACTGAGGGAGTCCTGGACTAAGGGGTCCTCGGGCGTCCGACCTGTTATCCATGGGCCGGACTGATGGGCTATGAAGACATGAAGGCCGAAGACTGTACCTGTGTCCGGATTGGACTTTCCTTAGCGTGGAAGGCAAGCTTGGCGACCAACTATGAAGATTCCTTCTTATGTAACCGACTCTATGTAACCCTAGATACCTCCGGTGTCTATATAAACTGGAGGGCGTAGTCCGGATCGGATATATACTCATTACCATAGTCATACAGGCTAGACTTCTAGGGTTTAGCCATTACGATCTCGTGGTAGATCAACTCTTGTAACACTCATATTCATCAAGATCAATCAAGCAGGAAGTAGGGTATTACCTCCATAGAGAGAGCCCGAACCTAGGTAAACATCGTGTCCCCCGTCTCCTGCAACCATCGACCTTAGACGCACAGTTCGGGACCCCCTACCCGAGATCCGCCAGTTTTGACACCGACAACGACTACTACACGAAGTCGTCTAGGCACGATTTCCCTCTGTTCGATGGCACTACTGTTGGAAATATGCCCTAGAGGCAATAATAAATTGGTTATTATCATATTTCCTTGTTCATGATAAAGGTTTATTATTCATGCTAGAATTGTATTGATCGGAAACTTAAATACATGTGTGAATACATAAACAAATACTATGTCCCTAGTGAGCCTCTATTAGACTAGCTCGTTGATCAAAGACGGTTAAGGTTTCCTAACCATAGACATGAGTTGTCATTTGATAATGGGATCACATCATTAGGAGAATGGTGTGATGGACAACCCAACCGTAAGCTTAGCATTCGATCGTATCAATTGAGTTTATTTGCTACAGCTTTCTTCATCTCAAGTATCACTTCCTTAGACCATGAGATCATGCCACTCCCGGATACCAGAGGAATACTTTGTGTGCTATCAAACATCACTTCGTAACTGGGTGATCATAAAGGTGCTCTACAGGTATTTCCGAATGTGTTTGTTGGGTTGCATGGATCGAGACTGGGATTTGTCGCTTCTGTGTGATAGAGAGATATCTCTGGGCCCTCTCCGTCATACAACACCACAAAAAGCTTGCAAGCATATGAATAATGAGTTTAGTCAAGGGATCTTGTATTACGGAATGAGTAAATAGACTTGCCGGTAACGAGATTGAACTAGGTATAGAGATACCGACGATCGAATCTCGGGCAAGTAACATATCGTCGGGCAAAGGGAATTGCATACGGGGTTAACCGAATCCTTGACATCATGGTTCAACCAATAAAAGATCTTCGTGGACTATGTAGGAACCAATATGGGCATCCAGGTTCCGCTATTGGTTATTGACCGGAGAGGTGTCTCGGTCATGTCTACATGATTCTCAAACCCGTAGGGTCCGCATGCTTAACGTTCGGTGACGCTAGAGTAATATTGGAATATGCATGTTGGTGACCGAATGTTGTTCAGAGTCCTGGATGATATCTCGGACATCACGAGGAGCTCCGGTATGGTCCGGAGGTAAATATTTATATATGGAAAGTTGCTTTCAGGGTTCCGGAAAAAGTTTTAGTTTTTTCGGTATTGTACCGGGAAGCTTGCAGAAGGTTCCGGAAACTTTCGGAGGAGTCCGGAAGTCCACCAAGGGTTCCATCACGTCCCAAGGGTCGGCATGGGCTAAGGGAAGGTGCCCTGTCCTTATTGGTCCAGGCGCACAAGTCCCTCAAGGCCCATGTGGCTGGGAATGGTGGAAAGTCCACCTATGTATGGAAAGGAGGGAACTGGACTAGGAGTCCAACAACTCCCCCTGGGTGTGCCAGCCCTAGGGCTTGGAGGGCTAGCCACCAAGCCCCTCCACCTATATATAGAGGGGAAGGGGCGTCCCCAAGGGTACACGCAAGCCCTTGGCCCCCCTCTCTCTCCCGTTACTTCGTAACTCCTCAGTCTTCGTTGTTTCGGTAGCGCTCGGCATAGCCCTGCCGGAATCACTCCGACACCATCACCGTCACGCCGTCGTGCTGCCGAAAATCCCATCTACTGCTCCCTCACTTGTTGGATCAAGGAGGAGGAGACGTCATCGGTTTGGATCGCGATTGGATCATGATGAGTACGACTACATAAACCACGTGATATATGCTTCCGCTTAACGGTCTACGAGGGTACGTAGATACACTCTCCCCTCTCGTTGCTATGCTTCTCCTAGATAGAACTTGGGTGTTCGTAGGAATTTTTTTGATTTTCATGCTTCGTTCCCCATCAGTGGCATCATGAGCTAGGTTTATGTGTAGATGTATATGCACGAGTAGAACACAAAGAGTTGTGGGCATTGATGCTCGAATTGCTTATCTCTCTTGTATTATTTGGATTCGGCGGTATTGTGGGATGAAGCGGCTCGGACAAACTTTACATGTCCTCGCACATGAGATAGGTTCCACCGACTGACACGCAACTTATTTTGCATAAGGTGGCTAGAGGGTGTCTGTCTCTCCTACTTTAGTTCAATCTAATTTGACGAAGGTGGTCCTTGTAGAAGGTTAAAAGGCAACTTGATTGCCACCGTTGTGGCTTTGCGTAGGTAAGAACGGTTCTTGCTAGTTACCCATAGTAGCCACGTAAAATTTGCAACAACAAAGTAGAGGACGTCTAACTTGTTTTTGCGGGGCATGTTGTGATGTCGCTGTTGGGAAATGTTGCATGGAAAACAATTTTTTTCTATGACACGCAATGATCTATCCATGGAGATGCATAGCAACGAGGGGGAGAGTATGTCCACGTATCCTCGTAGACCAAAAGCGGAAGCATTTAGTAACGCGGTTGAAGTAGTCGAACTTCTTCTACCTCCGATCGATCAAGTACCGAACGTACGGCACCTCCGAGTTATGCACACGTTCAGCTCAGTGACGTCCCTCGCCTTCTTGATCCAGCAAGATGTCGAGGTAGTAGATGAGTTCCGTCAGCACGACGGCATGGTGACGGTGGTGGTGAAGTGATCCTTGCAGGGCTTCGCCTAAGCACTACAAAGATATGACCGGGGGTATAAACTGTGGAGGGGGGCACCACACACGGCTAACAATTGATGTTGTGTCTTCTAGGCGCCCCCTCCCCACATATATATAGGTGGGAAGGGAGGATAGGCAGCCAGGGGGCACCCCAAGTAGGATCCGAATCCTACTTGGGGTTTCCCCAAGTGGCGTCCCCCCTTTCCTTTTTTTCACCGGAGAAGAAACGAAGGGGGAAGAAGAGAAGGAAGGGGGGCCGAACCCCCACTTCTCCTTCTCCTATTCGGCCACCTGCCATACGGGGGGCGCGCCACCCCTTGTGGGCTGGTGTGCTCCCCTCTCATGGCCCATATATTCCCCCCGGGGGTTCCGGTAACCCCTCCAGTAATCCGATAATTACAAGATACACTCCGGAACACTTCCGGTGTCCGAATACTATCGTCCTATATATCAATCTTTATCTCTCGACCATTTCGATACTCCTCGTCATATCCATGATCTCATCCGGGACTCCGAACAACTTTCGGTCACCAAATCACATAACTCATACAATACAATATCGTCATCGAACGTTAAGCGTGCGGACCCTACGGGTTCGAGAACTATGTAGGCATGACCGAGACACCTCTCCGGTCAATAATCAATAGCGGAACCTGGATGCTCATATTGGTTCCTACATATTCTACGAAGATCTTTATCGGTCGAACCGTTATGACAACATACGTTATTCCCTTTGTCCATCGGTATGTTACTTGCCCGAGATTCGATCGTCGGTATCTTCATACCTAGTTCAATCTCGGTACCGGGAAGTCTCTTTACTCGTTCCGTTATATATCATATTGTAACTAACTCATTAGTCACTTTGCTTGCAAGGCTTCTTATGATGTGTATTACCGAGTGGGCCCAGAGATACCTCTCCGATACTCGGAGTGACAAATCCTAATCTTGATCTATGCCAACCCAACAAGCACCTTCGGAGATACCTGTAGAGCATCTTTATAATCACCCAGTTATGTTGTGACGTTTGATAGCACACAAGGTATTCCTCCGGTATCCGGGAGTTGCATAATCTCATAGTCGAAGGAACATGTATTTGACATGAAGAAAGCAATAGCAATAAACTGAACGATCATTATGCTAAGCTAACGGATGGGTCTTGTCCATCACATCATTCTCCTAATGATGTGATCCCGTTATCAAATGAGAACACATATCCATGGTTAGGAAACCTTAACCATCTTTGATCAATGAGCTAGTCTAGTAGAGGCTCACTAGGGACACGGTATTTTTTTATGTATTCACACATGTATTTAAGTTTCTGATCAATATAATTCTAGCATGAATAATAAACATTTATCATGAATAAGGAAATATAAAATAACAACTTTAGTATTGCCTCTAGGGCATATTTCCTTTAGTCTCCCACTTGCACTAGAGTCAATAATCTAGTTCACATCGTCATGTGATTAACACCCATAGTTCACATCGCCATGTGACCAATACCCAAAGAGTTTACTCGAGTCAATAATCTAGTTCACATCGCTATGTGATTAACACCCAAAGAGTACTAAGGTGTGATCATGTTTTGCTTGTGAGAGAGGTTTAGTCAAAGGGTCTGCCACATTCAGATCCGTATGTATTTCGCAAATCTCTATGTCTACAATGCTCTGCATGGAGCTACTCTAGCTAATTGCTCCCACTTTCAATACGTATCCATATTGAGACGCAGAGTCATCTGGATCGGTGTAAAAGCTTGCATCAACGTAACTCTTTACGACGAACTCTTTATCACCTCCATAATAAATATTTCCTTAGTCCTCTAAGGATAATTTTGACCGCTGTCTAGTGATCTACTCCTGGATCACTATTGTACCCCTTGCCAAACTCATGGCAAGGTACACAACAGGTTTGGTACACATCATGACATACTTTATAGAACCTATGGCTGAGGCATAGGGAATGACTTTCGTTCTCTCCCTATCTTCTGCCGTGGTCGGACTTTGAGTCTTACTCAATTTCACACCTTACAATACCGGCTAGAACTCCTTCTCTAACTAATCCATTTTGAACTCCTTCAAAATCTTATCAAGGTATGTACTCATTGAAAATCTTATCAAGCGTCTTGATCTATCTCTATAGATCTTGATGCCCAATATGTAAGCAGCTTCACCGAGGTCTTTCATTGAAAAATTCTTATTCAAGTATCCTTTTATGCTATCCAGAAATTCTATATCATTTCCAATCAGCAATATGTCATCCACATATAATATCATAAATGCTACACGGCTCCCACTCACTTCCTTGTAAATACAGGCTTCTCTGAAAGTCTGTATAAAACCATATGCTTTGATCACCTCATCAAAGCGTATATTCCAACTCCGAGATGCTTGCACTAGTCCATAGATGGATCGCTGGAGCTTGCACACTTTGTTAGCACCTTTAGGATCGACAAAACCTTCTGGTTGCATCATATACAACTCTTCTTTAAGAAATCCATTAAGGAATGCAGTTTTGACGTCCATTTGCCAGATTTCTGATAACCCACAAGTATAGGGGATCACAACAGTTTTCGAGGGTAGAGTATTCAACCCAAATTTATAGATTCGACACAAGGGGAGCCAAAGAATATTTGTAAGTATTAGCAGATGAGTTGTCAATTCAACCACACCTGGAGATTAATTATCTGCAGCAAAGTGATCAGTAGCAAAGCAGTATGATAGTTTTGATAATAGTAGCAGCAACAATAATAACGGTAACAGTGATAGCAGTGATTTGTAGCAAGTACAACCGTAACGATAGCAGTATTAACTTAGCAAGAATATATAAGAGAAACTCGTAGGCATTGGATCGACGATTCGTTGGATGATATCCATCATGTGATAGTTATAACCTAGGGCTATACGACACTAGCTCCAGTTCATAAATATAATGTAGGCATGTATTTCGTAAATAGTCATACATGCTTATGGAAAGAACTTGCATGACATCTTTTGTCCTACCCTCCTGTGGCAGTGGGGTCCTATTGGAAACTAAGGGATATTAAGGCCTCCTTTTAATAGAGAACCGGAACAAAGCATTAGCACACGGTGAATACATGAACTTCTCAAACTACGATCATCGCCGGGAGTGGTCCCGACTATTGTCATTCCGAGGTTGTCGGATCATAACACGTAGTAGGTGACTATAACTTGCAAGATCAGGTCCAGAACATGAATGTAATGGTGATAACATAAACGGTTCAGATCTGAAATCATGGCACCCGGGCCCAAAGTGACAAGCATTAAGCATGGCAAAGTCATAGCAACATCAATCTCATAACATAGTGGATACTAGGGATCAAGCCCTAACAAACCTAACTCGATTACATGATGAATCTCGTCCAACTCCTCACCGGCCAGTGAGCCTACAAAGGAATTACTCACTCCGGGTGGGGAGCATCATGGAATTGGCGATGGAGAAGGGTTGGTGATGACGAAGATCGAAGACCCCCCTCTCCGGAGCCCCAAAAGGACTCCAAATCTGGCATCCTGATGAAGAACAAGTGACGGCGACGGCTCCATCTCGTGGAACGCGATAATTCTTCTTCCCTGATTTTTTTCTAGAAATATGTGATTTTATAGCGTCGGTTTCAGGGTCTGCGGGGCCACCAGGTGGGGACAACCCACCTGGGCGCGCCTGGAGGGGGCGCGCCCTGGTGGGTTGTGCCCACCCAGGTGCCCCCCTCCGGTGGTTGTTGGCTCCAGAAATTCTCTTTTATTATATAAAAAATCCTCGCAAAGTTTTGTTCCATTTCGAGAACTTTTATTTCTGCACAAAAAACAACACCATGGTAGTTCTGCTGAAAACAGCGTCAGTCCGGGTTAGTTTCATTCAAATCATGCAAATTAGAGTCCAAAACAAGAGGAAAAGCGTTAGGAAAAGTAGATACGACGGAGACGTATCAACTCCCCCAAGCTTAAACCTTTGCTTGTCCTCAAGCAATTCAGTTGATAAACTGAAAGTGAAAAAGAAAAACTTTTACGAACTCTTTTGCTCTTGTTTGCATAAATAAGCTTAAACAGCACCCAGGTTTTCAGCCAATATTATAACTAACCATGTCGACAATAACTCCTAAAAATTATATTAACTCATATCAGTGACATAATCAGCTAGCGAGCAATAATAAGATATCTCAAATAGCAACATGTTATCAAAACAACAATGATATAATATGACAATAGTGGTATCTCGCTAGCCGGTGAGGATGGATATCATGTCGGTGCTTTGGAGATGAAGATCAAAGGCACGAGATGATAATGCCCATATCATGTCACATATTGATTGCATGTGATGTTTATATTTTTATGCATCTTATTTTGCTTAGGACGATGGTAGCATTATGAGATGATCCCTTCACTTAATTTCAAGAAATTGTGTTCTCCCTAAGTATGCACCGTTGCAAAAGTTCATTGTTTCGAAGCACCTCGTGATGATCGGGTGTGATAGACTATGTCGGTGCAACAAACCATTGTGTATGTCGCCCGAACTGTACACAGGCACGACAACCAAAGAAGCAAACAACACCAAGCATCCAAGTCAAGGCCAATCCAGAGAGATAGCTCTTTGAGAGATCAAAGGGCGGATCAAGAAGACCAAGACAAGCCAAAGCAGTTGGATATCACTAAGGGAAAGCCTCCCTTGCCGAGCAGGCGAGCTCGGTCAGGTCGAGGCCACCCCTAGGACGAAGCCAATATTCCCTCGGCAGGCTTGCCGGGTGCTGCTGATGGCGGTCCACCCCGCCAAGACTCCACCGCTCCACCGCATCGCAACGCAAGTCACCTATCGATGAGGTGTCGATCCTCCAGGTGATTAAGTGGTTGTTATTTGGCACGTGGCAGCCATTCGAAAGGAAGATTACCTCCACGTGACACCCGTCCAGAGGCGTGTCAAGCTGAGAGACAAGCAGTGACTAAGCGGCGCAGCAGGCTTGCCGAGCTGCATCCACAGCGTGACACCTAGCAGTGCATTAAATGCACTTTGTCCTAACTGCCAGAGTTAGGTATGATAGCACTGTTGGCTATCTAATCAACAGATAATGACCGTTTTGCCATTGTGGAATTTGTGGTAATCCCGTAGCCTATAAAAGGAGGGCCATGGCTAACTAAGAAAGGATTCAGACCCTTGTACATTCATATGCGCGTAGCTGCTCTCCCCGAGGCACCCTTGCTAGGCCAGAGCGCCGCGCGATCTTCGCGGTCCCTCCATCAATCCACCAAAGCAGGAGTAGGGTGTTACGCCTCGCGGTGGCCTGAACCTGGGTAAAAACCACCAACGTTACCACTGTCATGATGTTTTCATGGCTCTTGCTCTTTGTGCATTGCGGCCCTCCCCTTTGCCGAACCACAAGGGGTTGACGGCCCCATAGGTGATCGTGTTCCCCGTGACATCTTTGGCGCCAGGTAGGGGGGCGCGCATGCGCAAACCTGAGGTTGTGATCAGCGCGTCAATCTTCATCATCGCCTTCTCCATCATTTGTGTCATCACCCATGGCGCCCAAGAAGAAGCCCAGCACCGCGGCTCATCCTTCCACCTTGAAGGCCCCTCGCACGTAGCTGCTGCTCCTGCGGGAGCCGCGGCAGGGTCGGGGGACGCAGACGCTGTGGGGGACATGACCAGCGCGGGCGGCGCTGTCGTCATTTCCCCTGCAGCCGAAGCAGGAGCAGAAGGCGCCGGAGGAGGACAACACCAGCAACATCCTGGCGGTCACGTTCCACAGGGCGCGGGTGGGGAGAACGTACTGCCTTCACCTCCCCACCGCGCTAGTGGGCGCAGCCGCAGCGACAATGCTCGTCCTGGGGCAATTCGCGACCCCCCTGGCTGCTCCCGCCACAGGCACAGCTGCGGAACACGCGCCTTACCCAGGGCAGGGCAGCCAAGACGGAGTGCCGAACGGGGTCGCCAATCCTCAAGCGTGCCCCTCTCGCCACCATGTTGTTGTGACGACAGGCTCACACCGACGGGAATGCGACGTCGCCACTACTGGCACCAACCGGAGCCGGGCGACGTCGTGGTCTGCCTCGTCGTCTATGTCGAGCACTGCTTCAGAAGCCATGGCACGAGCCTAGCTCCTGCAGAGATTCCCGCCAGCAGCCGATCAAATGGACGAGTGGAGAGCCACCATCCAGAGTTTGATCGGTTTCACTGAGGCGGAAGGATCACAGCGGGCGGGCCCGACACAGCGCCTGCAAGCGACAACCACGGCCAGAGCCGCTGACCGCGTCGAGGGGGCCACTCCAATAGTACAGTCGCCTCCCCGACCGCCATCGCAGGGACCGCAGCCCGAACCACGTGACCAAGAGCCCGACAGGGCATCCATGGCTTAATCTGATCCCCGGGCCCATTGAGATCAGCGGTGGGCCCTGGAAGATCAGCGGAGGGAAGACGCGCGTGTCACCATAGAGCGTCGTTCCGAAACCCGCCACCAATCTGACAGGCGCAATGGCCCAGACGTTGACTGATACGTCTCCAACGTACCTATAATTTTTGATTGTTCCATGCTATTATATTATCTGTTTTGGATGTTTAATGGGCTTTAATACGCTCTTTTATATTTTTTTGGGACTAACCTATTAACCGGAAGCCCAGTGCCAGTTTCTGTTTTTTTGCCTATTTTAGAGTTTCGCAGAAAAGGAATACCAAACGGACTCCAAACGGAATGAAACCTTCGCGATGATCTTTCTTGGACCGAAAGCAAACCAGAAGACTTGGAGTTGCAGTCTGGAACGCCACGAGGCAGTTGGGCGCGCCCCCACCCTCGTGGGCCCCTCGTAGCTCCACCGACGTACTTCTTTCGCCTATATATACTCTTATACCCTAAAGACATTAGGGGGAGCCATGAAACCACTTTTCCACCGCCGCAACCTTCTGTACCCTTGAGATCCCATCTTGGGGCCTTTTCCGGTGATCTACCGGAGGGGGAATCGATCACGGAGGGCTTCTACATCAACACCATAGCCTCTCCGATGAAGCGTGAGTAGTTTACCACAGACCTTCGGGTCCATAGTTATTAGCTAGATGGCTTCTTCTCTCTCTTTGATTCTCAATACAAAGTTCTCCTCGATGTTCTTGGAGATCTATTCGATGTAATACTCTTTTGCGGTGTGTTTGCCGAGATCCGATGAATTATGGATTTATGAACAAGATTATCTATGAATATTATTTGGTTCTTCTCTGAATTCTTATATGCATGATTTGATATCTTTGCAAGTCTCTTCGAATTATCGGTTTAGTTTGGCCTACTAGATTGATCTTTCTTGCAATGGGAGGAGTGCTTAGCTTTGGGTTCAATCTTGCGGTGTCCTTTCCCAGTGATAGTAGGGGCAGCAAGGCACGTATTGTATTGTTGCCATCGAGGATAAAAAGATGGAGTTTATGTCATATTGCTTGAGTTTATCCCTCTACATCATGTCATCTTGCTTAATGTGTTACTCTGTTCTTATGAACTTAATACTCTAGATGCATGCTGGATAGCGGTCGATGTGTGGAGTAATAGTAGTAGATGCAAAATCGTTTCGATCTACTTGACACGGACGTGATGCCTATATTCATGATCACTGCCTTAGATATTCTCATAACTATGCGCTTTTCTATCAATTGCTCGGCAGTAATTTGTTCACCCATCGTAATACATGCTATCTTGAGAGAATCCACTAGTGAAACCTATGGCCCCGGGGTCTATTTTACATCATATTAGTTTCCCGTTAACTTGCCAATTTCTGTCGCCGTTCCTTTATTTTGCAAGCTTTACTTTTCAATCTATACAACAAAAATACCAAAAATATTTACTTTACTATCTTTATTAGATCTCACTTTTGCGAGTGACCGTAAAGGGATTGACAACCCCTTTATCGCGTTGGTTGCAAGGTTCTTGATTGTTTGTGCAGGTACTAGGTGACTTGAGCATTGTCTCCTACTGGATTGATACCTTGTTTCTCAAAACTGAGGGAAATACTTACGCTACTTTGCTGCATCACCCTTTCCTCTTCAAGGGAAAACCAACGCATGCTCAAGAGGTAGCATTGACGAACCCACACCCAGCAAAGGAGGGTACTTGCCTTTCGAGGTTGGGTGCCCCGCCTTCACTCGCGAGCTGCGGCAAGTCCGTTGGCCATCTGCTCGCGTTTTCAAGCCAGAAATACCAGAAAAATATGATGGAAGACTGGACCCGACAGAGTTCTTGAGCATCTACACCATCGCTGTTCAAGCCGCCGGGGGAAGAGATGAAAAGGTGTTCGCTAACTACTTCCCTTTGGTACTCAAGCCAAATGTGAGGTCGTGGCTGATGCACGTGCCAGAAAAATCCATTGCGTCCTGGGCAGACCTGCGCAATGAGTTTGTTGGTGCTTTCACGGGTGGCCATCAAGAGCCAGGACGGCCTAGTGACTTGCAACTCCTTCCGCAGAAGGAAGGGGAGAATCTGCGGAAATATATGCAGAGGTTAGCCGGGTACACAGGAACATTCCAGATATCCACCCGGCAGCAGTCATTGCCGCGTTCTAGTTCAATGTGCGCAACAGGAGGATACGTTCCAAGATGAACGTTCGGTTGCCCAAGACTGTGAATGAGCTCTACACCTTGGCGTATAAGTGTGCCTGTGTCGAGGAAGGGAGGTGACTTCCCGGAGAAGAAGATGGCGTCGAAGTTGACCCAGAAGACGACGATGGTGCCACTAACCCGAAGAGGAAGAGTAAGAAGCACAACAAGATGTGCAAGGAGAAAGTGGTACTGGCTGTGGAGGGTTCTGGTACCTCGAGTACCGACAAGAAGTCCAAGACCAGAGCCCCGGCAAGGAAGCTGCCGCATGCGCTGATTGCCGGGAGGCTGCGGCAGCCGAAAAAGCCGGGAAGACAGCTGGGCCGTACTGCAAAATCCACTGGACCAAGGGCCATGATCTCCAAGAGTGTCATCAAGTCGAGCAACTCGTCAAAAATCAGAAAGCTGAGTATGATAAGCGCGACAAGGAGAAGGATCAAGAAGGTGCTGGCGGGAAGGGCCGCGGCAACAGAGGGAATCGCCGGGGCAAGGCTCCCCAACAGCCAGAGAGACCCGCTAGAGGCCATGAGAAAAAGGAAGATGATGATGAAACTGATGGAGGGGATGACGAAGAAACCAGTGAGCAGGATTTCCAGAAAGCCACCGAGGCCCTATGCATTGACGGAGGTGCATCTTTGCACTCCTCTCACCGCCAGCTGAAACAATGGGCGCGTGAAGTCAATGCTGTAGAGCCCGCAGTAGGTTCCCGGAAGCCGCTCAAGTGGTCCTACATTCCCATCATCTTCAACTAAGAGGACCACCCTGACCGCACCACGGCGGTAGGGTGCTTGCCATTGTTGGTTTCACTAACAATCCGCAACCTCAAGGTCACAAAGATGTTAGTTGATGGTGGGGCAGGTGAAAGAGCATGCGGTGCCCCCATGTTTGGTTTTGGTAATTGATGACAATCTCTATGGACTAATGGTTGCCTTGAGTTATATTTGAAGGTTTTGTCCATAGGCTTTTCTTGGAGTACATTTGTTGGTTTCAAGGAGAGTTTGTGATGACCAAGGTGCTATTCAAGGAATTACCTAAAGATTGGTCTTGTGAGAGGTTGATCAAGACTAAGTAAAAGAGTGAATCAAGTTGATCGACACACAAAGCGTAGAAGATGTACCAAGAGGGGGATCAAGCGACCCCATGGTATGGTAAGCATTGTCAATTACGCTTTGTGTACTAACCCATGATCTTCGTGAGAGTTCTTTGTGGGGTTAGGTTGCGGTGTGCAAGTTCAAGGAAGCATCACGAAGAGATCAAATGCTTGAAGCTTGTCGTCCATTATGGTGACAATGGACTTGTGAAGATGTGCGGAAGAGTGGCTCACCCATAGTGGAGTATGGGGGAGCAATCAACTAGTCTTCATCGAGCCAACGCAATCAAGAAAGGTGGTCCCACTTGAGGGAGTCAAGATCGTCTTCATCTAGCTCAAGTGGACCATGTGCAAGGCAAAGGTTTTCCCTTGATAGGTTCTCTATTTTACCGGTCTCATGATGGTAGTTGGGAGACCGGGTTATAGGATCGATTGCCGTACTATCAAGGGGCCTCTCGATGAGTAGCTTGATCATATCATTCATAGAGAGCTCAAACCATTGCATCCTTGCATCATCTTTCTTGGTTCTTGTTTGCTTCTCTTTGCGAGTTTTGGAGCTTTTGGTCATCTTGTTGACAAGCTCGAGTTCATCGAAAACGGAGTTCACTTGCATCTTCTATGATGTTTTCGATGTTGGAGGTTATGTCGGTTCTTCTCTGTTGGAGGTTTCACTCCTCTATGTGTTAGGCATACCTCCCCTGCTGTTTTGATGCCACTCGTTGTCTTGTATCCTACAAGCTTGAGTTTGCTCAATTCGGAGCTCATTTGCAGAAGTTATGGCAGTTCTGGTTTTATTGGATCCATCTGTTGTCTTTAGCTGCGTTTTGAAGGCATCCAAGTGCTAAAGCCCCTGTGGCGTGCGGTAGTACTGCTCAAGGGAGCGGTAGTACTGCAGGGGCCAGCGGTAGTACCGCTCCTGTGAGCGGTAGTACCGCTGCCTCTAGCCCAGAACGCTGGCGCGCACGGAAGTAGGCGCGGAAGTAATTTTGTACTTCCGCGTCCTACGCGGTAGTACCGCTCCTGGTGAGCGGTAGTACCACTGCCTCGCATGCTGTCGCTGATTGCGTGCGGTAGTAGGCACGGATGTAATTTTTTACATCCGCCCTTGCGCGGTAGTACCGCTCCCTGTGAGCGGTAGTACCGTGCCGCCTTTTTCTCGTAGCTAGCTCCAGCGGTTGTAGGCGCGGCAGTTATTTTTACTTCCGTGGTCGCGCGGTAGTTCCGCAAGGGCAGGCGGTAGTACTGCTCCTACAGTAGTACCGCCCTGTTGCCCATTTGCAGTGTTGTTTCATTGGGCTTCTGCCGCCCTAGCGGTAGTACCGCTCGTAGGAGCGGTAGTACCGCTCGGTGCGGGCTGTGAGCATAACGGTTGGATTTTCCCCCTCCTATAAAAGGGGGTCTTCTTCCCCAATGAACCTTATCCTTTTGAGCTCATGTTCTTCCCCCATTGTTGACCTTCTTCGAGCTTGCTAACTCTCAATCCCTCCATGGATTCTTGCTAGTTTTTGAGGGAAAAGAGAGAGGAGATCTAGATCCACATTTCCACCAATCACTTTCTCCTCTATGTGAGGGGAACCCCTTGGATCTAGATCTTGGAGTTCTTGGTGTTCTCCTTCTTGTTCTTCCTCTCATTTTCCTCCCTAGCATTAGTTGCTTCGGTGGGATTTGAGAGAGAAGAACTTGGGCACTCCGTGTGCCCTTGCCATTGCATTTGGTGCATCGGTTTGAGTTCTCCATGGTGATACGTGGAAGTTACAAGTTGAGAAGCTTATTACTCTTGGGTGCTTGGTACCCTTGAGCTTGTTCCTCTTGAGTGCTTGGGCGCCCTAGACGGTTGGTGGTGTTCGGAGCTCAATCATTGTGGTGTAAAGCTCCGGGCAAGCGTCGGGGTCTCCAATTAGGTTGTGGATATCGCCCCGAGCAATTTGACGGGTTCCGGTGACCGCCCCCAAGGGTTGCCAAAGTGTACGGGTTCGGTGACCGCCCCCAAGGGTTGCCATTTGTACGGGTTCGGTGACCGCCCTGAAGGGTCCCTTAGTGGAATCACGGCATCTTGCATTGTGCGAGGGCGTGAGGAGATTACGGTGGCCCTAGTGGCTTCTTGGGGAGCATTGTGCCTCCACACCGCTCCAAACGGAGATTAGCATCCGCAAGGGTGTGAACTTCGGGATACATCGTCGTCTCCGCGTGCCTCGGTTATCTCTTACCCGAGCCCTTTACTTATGCACTTTACTTTGTGATAGCCATATTGTTTCTTGTCATATATCTTGCTATCACCTAAGTAGTTTTTCTTGCTTACCATAAGTTGTTGGTGCACATAGGTGAGCCTAGTTGTTGTAGGTTTTGTGCTTGACAAATTAACCGCTAGGTTTATTCCGCATTTGTTCAAGCCTCAACCGTAATTATTTTAAAGCGCCTAGTCACCCCCCCCCCTCTAGGCGACATCCACGATCTTTCAGCAGGGTTCAATCTGATCTCCCCCAAGGTAATCAGCAAATTGCAAATATCAAATGAGGAACTCAAAGTTACTGGCACGTTTCAAGGAATCAACCCCAACAGGAGTCGTCCTAAGGGGAAGATTATGCTACCAGTAACATTGGTGGAGAGCTAAACTACCGGACCGAGAAGGTTGTGTTTGATGTGGTTGATCTCCCTCTGTCGTACAATGGGATTCTTGGTCGTCCAGCTCTGGCAAAGTTCATGGCGGCATCTCACTACGCCTACAACACGCTGAAAATGCCAGGGCCAATGGGCGTCATCTCCATGCCATCAGACAAGAAAGATGCAATCATTTGCGTGGATAAGATGGACGGGGACGCGGTTGCTGCCGAGGCCTCGGAAGCTACAGCTCCCGCCAAGGAGAGTAAGAAAGGAAAGAAGGCTAGCGGGGATACCAGCAAGGAATCCGGGAAGCGCACCTCTCCGGAGTGCGTCGCGCCCGTCGATGATTTGTCGGAGAGCTCCACTAGCAAAAGGTCCAAGGTTGCATTACCTGCTATAAAGAAGGTTCCGACAGGGCTGGCTGGTGCTGGTGGTACATTCACCATCAACTCCACCCTTGACGACAAATAGGAAAGCGCGCTTGTTGCCTTCCTGCGGGCAAATGTAGATGTGTTTGCTTGGCAACCATCTGACATCCCTGGCGTTCCCGGGGAGGTAATCGAGCACCACCTAGCTGTCTTCCCTCATGCCCGACCCGTCAAGCAGAATGTCAGAAAGCAAGCTTTGGAACGGCAGCAGTTCATTGTCGAGGAAACCAAGAAACTTGAAGCAACTAGTTTGGTCAGAGGAGTGTTGCATCCGACTTGGTTGGCAAACCCGGTAGTGGTGCGCAAGGCAAATGAGAAATGGAGGCTTTACATAGACTTCACATATCTGAATAAAGCATGCCGGAAGGACTCGTTCCCCTTGCCGTGCAACGACCAGATTGTGGATTCCAATTCCGGTGCGATTTGCTTTCCTTCTTGGATGCATACTCTGGATACCATCAGATATTCATGTCCAAGGAGGACGAGGAGAAGACCGCGTTTATTACCCCATGCAGCACGTACTGCTTTGTGCGGATGCCCTTCGGGTTAAAAAGCGTTGGGTCAACTTTTCAAAGGGCAGTGCAAATTGGTTTTGAGCCACAGTTGCATAGGAACATCGAAGCTTACATGGATGACATAGTGGTCAAGACCAAGGACAGATCAACACTCATTCAAGACCTAGAAGAGACCTTTGCAAATTTGCGCAAGATCAACTTGAAGTTGAACCCTGAGAAATGTGTGTTTGGCATTCCCTCCGGCAAGCTACTTGGCTTCTTTGTGTCTCACCGGGGGATAGAGGCTAACACCGACAAGATTCCGGCGACGGCAACCTCACCCCGCAACCGACCAGTCAGCCCTCGTACTCCCCTCAGCGTGGCATCCACTGTTGCGGCTTTGCTGGCTTCTGGTCGTTCCCTTCTTGGGCCTCGCCGTCGTCCACTGTGTTGGTGCTCTTGGTGCGGCGTGGTCAACATGGTCAACAAACAACAGCCATCGGAAGAGGAATGTAAGTGGAGAGGCTAACAGTAGGGACCCACACAGGCAAGTGCCTCCTTATTACGCGAAAAAATGATTGCTCCTACCGACAGCTGGGACCCATCGGTTGTATCTTCACACGGAAGGAAGTGCCTCCTTGTTATGCGAAAAAAACTATTCCTCCTGATGACAGCTGGGATCCAGCAGATTTGGTGGCTGACTTGTGGGCCTACTAAGCTGACGCGTATGCAGGGCTTTGTCAACTTAATCAACAAATGATTCTAGCAGCCGGACCGTTGGATGTTAATCCAACAGTCGTGCTGCTTCTTCAACCTCTGATCTTGCTCCTGTCTCCTATGGGCGGCAGTGCTGCCGCGCACCCGAACCAGTCAAGTTTCCAACTCCTCTCCATTTGCAACTCCACTACCGCGTCTTCCCCTTCTCCGGGTCGGTCCAGTCTGGGGCCTCGCCGTCGTCCACCGGCCTTGGTGCGCTCGGCACGGTGTGGTCAACGTGGTCAACAAACGAGAGTCATCGAAAGATGGCTGTACGTGGAGAGGCTGGCGGTGGGGACGCACCACGCCCATGGACGCATGCCTGCAACTGCATCCTTTTTACCTTGAAAACTAATGTTTTCTCCCCCTGACAGCTGGGACCCACCAGCTATATCTTCGCACGCAAGGAAGTGCGTCCTTATTATGGGGAAAAAATGATTCTTCCCCATGACAGCTGGGACCCACCAGCTACATCTTCGCATGCAAGGAAGTGTGTCCTTATCCTCCCTGACAGCTGGGACCCACCCCGTTGAAGCGTACGTACCGTTGTCTGTCTGGTCGCGAACGTGTACGTACATACTGGTCGATCGGTCTCTCTACAGCGATGAACTGTGGCCGAGTAAGGAGCGACATGTGTCGTAGTAGAGGCGCGGACATAGCATGTCACTCAGTCCCATCTATATCGTGTACACGTACGTACAACCACGCTGCAAGAAAGTAAATACGACTACGTACGTACATACAGGCGTGGTCTCAAACGCGTACATCGATGTCGTCCTGTTCATCGGCAGCCAACCGGCTTGGTCGCAACGGAGGAAACAGCGTCGTGTTCATCGGGAGGCAACCGACTGGTCGGAATACATCATGTTCATCGGGAGCCAACCGGCTTGGACGGAACAGCCGAAATGAGGTCTGGCGTACCGCAGAACGGAGGAAACGGCCTTCTGTTCGACCTCGTACGATCGAAACAGGGTCCTGTTCATCGGGAAAGGTCTAGCGTACCACAAAACGAAGGCAACAGATTTGTGTTCAAGTTCCTACGGTCGAAACGGGGTCCTATTGATCGAGAGGGGTGTGGCGTACCACGAAATGGAGGAAATGGACTTCTGTTGGAGTGCCTACGGTCGAAACGGGGTCTTGTTCATCCACCGTCTACTGCCTCACTCCAGCCTCCATGGGCTACTGTTCATCCACCGTTGACTTCCTCCAGCCTCCACCTGCCACTGTTCATCCACTGTCGACTTCCTCCAGCCTCCACCAGCTACCGTTCATCCATGGGCTACTGTTCATCTAGCCTCCACCGGCTACTGTTCATACATCCTCCACGGGGTCCCGTTCATCCACCCCCAACCGGCTGGGGTGCGGTGGCCTCCTCGGGGTCCTGTTCATCCAGCGGCAACGACCTACTACCACGGGGTCCTGTTCATCCAACCCCCACCGGGAACTGTTCATCCACAGCCAACCAACCGGCTCAACTCGTTCTACGTACCGCGCGCACGGTAGCAATGGTCACTGTTCATCGAGAGGCAACCCAACACCGGCGGGCTACGTCTCGCACGGGAGCTCGATCAGCTTCAGTAAGCAGCAGCAGTGATCGATCGCTCGGTTCAGTTAGCAGCAGCAGCGAAGGAATCGCTCGGGTTCAGTCAGCAGCGAATGAATCGCTCGGGTTCAGTTAACAACCAAGGGATCGATCCCTCTTGTTCAGTAACGTAGCTAGTAGTGCGATCGCTCGGGTTCAGTTATGAAGGAAATTTGCCCTAGGGGCAATAATAAAGTTGTTATTTATATTTCCTTATATCATGATAAATGTTTATTATTCATGCTAGAATTGTATTAACCGGAAACTTAGTACATGTGTGAATAAATAGACAAAAGAGAGTGTCCCTAGTATGCCTCTACTTAACTAGCTCGTTGATCAAAGATGGTTATGTTTCCTAACCATAGACATGTGTTGTCATTTGATGAATGGGATCACATCATTAGAGAATGATGTGATGGACAAGACCCATCCGTTAGCTTAGCATAATGATCGTTTAGTTTTATTGCTATTGCTTTCTTCATGACTTATACATGTTCCTCTGACTATGAGATTATGCAACTCCCGAATACCGGAGGAACACCTTGTGTGCTATCAAATGTCACAACGTAACTGGGTGATTATAAAGATGCTCTATAGGTGTCTCCGAAGGTGTTTGTTGGGTTGGCATAGATCAAGATTAGGATTTGTCACTCCGTGTATCGGAGAGGTATCTCTGGGCCCTCTCGGTAATGCACATCACTATAAGCCTTGCAAGCAAAGTAACTAATGAGTTAGTTGCGGGATGATGCATTACGGAACGAGTAAAGAGACTTTCCGGTAACGAGATTGAACTAGGTATGATGATACCGACGATCGAATCTCGGGCAAGTAACATACCGATGACAAAGGGAACAACGTATGTTGTTATGCGGTTTGACCGATAAAGATCTTCGTAGAATATGTAGGAGCCAATATGAGCATCCAGGTTCCGCTATTGGTTATTGACCGGAGATGTGTCTCGGTCATGTCTACATAGTTCTCGAACCCGTAGGGTCCGCACGCTTAACGTTCGATGACGATTTGCATCATGAGTTATGTGTTTTGGTGACCGAAGTTTGTTTGGAGTCCCGGATGAGATCATAGACATGACGAGGAGTCTCGAAATGGTCGAGAGGTAAAGATTCATATATTGGAAGGTTATATTCGGACATCGGAATGGTTCCGAGTGATTCAGGTATTTTTCCGGAGTACCGGGAGGTTACCGGAACCCCCCAGGGAAGTGTTGGGACATCATGGGCCTAAGGGAGAGAGAGGGAAGCCCTCGGGGGGTGGCCGCGCGCCCCCCTCCTAGGGAGTCCGAATAGGACAAGGAGGAGGGGGCGGCGCCCCCTTCCCTTTCCCTCTCCTTCCTATTCCCTCTGGTGGAGAAAGGAAAAAGGGGGGGACTCCCCCCATGGCGCGCCCCTCCTGGCCGCTGGCCTCTCTCCCCCCTCCTTTATATATGTGGGCAGGGGCACCCCAAAGACACACCAAGATTTCTCTTAGACGTGTGTGGTGCCCCCCTCCACAGTTTATGCCTCCGGTCATAGCGTCCTAGTGCTTAGGTGAAGCCATGTGCGGATCATATCATCAACACCGTCGCCACGCCGTCGTGCTGACGGAACTCTCCCTCGACCCTCTACTGGATCAAGAGTTCGAGGGATCTCATCAAGCTGAACGTGTGCTGAACACGGAGGTGCCGTGCGTTCGGTACTTGGATCGGTTGGATCGTGAAGACGTTCGACTATATCAATCGCGTTAACATAATGCTTCCGCTTTCGGTCTACGAGGGTACGTGGACACACTCTCCCCCTCTCGTTGCTATGCATCTCCTAGATAGATCTTGCGTGATTGTAGGATTTTTTTTGAAATTGCATGCTACGTTCCCCAACAAGTTAGAGCCCAACGCCTCGCCGCACACGCGCGCGTACGTGTACTAAAGAAACGCCCAAACCTCCGTGCATCGCTCGGCCCCGACCACCCACCGTAACCGGGAACTCCCCGATACTTTCTCGCCCTCGCTTCTACCATGATTTTTTCCATCATGGACAGCCCAAAGAATGTCATGTAGGTGTGTCCCCGACCCGCCCAGGACGAAAAGCCCATTTTCTGTCATGATTTTTTGTCATAGAAGTAGAGCCCACCACATCTATGATGATACTGTTGGGGAACGTAGCAGAAATTCAAAATTTTCTACGCATCACCAAGATCAATCTATGGAGTTTACTAGCAACGATAGGGAAGGAGTGCATCTACATACCCTTGTAGATCGCGAGCGGAAGCGTTCAAGAGAACGGGGTTGATGGAGTCGTACTCGTCGTGATCCAAATCACCGATGATCCTAGCGCCGAACGGACGGCACCTCCGCGTTCAACACACGTACGGAGCAGTGACGTCTCCTCCTTCTTGATCCAGCAAGGGGGGAGGAGAGGTTGATGGAGATCCAGCAGCACGACGGCGTGGTGGTGGAAGTAGCGGGGATCCCGGTAGGGCTTCGCCAAGCACTAACGGGAGGGAGAGGTGTCACGGGAGGGAGAGGGAGGCGCCAGGGGCTAGGATATTGCTGCCCTCCCTCCCCCCCACTATATATAGGGCCAAGGGAGAGGGGGGGCGCAGCCTTGGCCCTATCTCCAAGGAAGGGTGCGGCCAGGGAGGAGTCCTTCCTCCCCAAGGCACCTCGGAGGTGCCTTCCCCCTTTAGGACTCTCCGTTTTTCTTATCTCTTGGCGCATGGGCCTCTTGGGGCTGGTGCCCTTGGCCCATATAGGCCAAGGCGCACCCCCTACAGCCCATGTGGCCCCCCGGGGCTGGTGGACCCCCTTGGTGGACCCCCGGACCCCTTTCGGCACTCCCGGTACAATACCGATAAAGTGCGAAACTTTTCCGGCGACCAAAATAAGACTTCCCGTATATAAATCTTTACCTCCGGACCATTCCGGAACTCCTCGTGACGTCCAGGATCTCATCCGGGACTCCGAACAACTTTCGGGTTACCGCATACTAATATCTCTATAACCCTAGCGTCACCGAACCTTAAGTGTGTAGACCCTACGGGTTCGGGAGACAGGCAGACATGACCGAGACGACTCTCCGGTCAATAACCAACAGCGGGATCTGGATACCCATCTTGGCTCCCACATGCTCCTCGATGATCTCATCGGATGAACCACGATGTCGAGGATTCAATCAATCCCGTATACAATTCCCTTTGTCTATCGGTATGTTACTTGCCCGAGATTCGATCGTCGGTATCCCGATACCTTGTTCAATCTCGTTACCGGCAAGTCTCTTTACTCGTTCCGTAACTCACATCATCCCGTGATCAACTCCTTGGTCACATTGTGCACAATATGATGATGTCCTACCGAGTGGGCCCAGAGATACCTCTCCGTTTACACGGAGTGACAAATCCCAGTCTCGATTCGTGCCAACCCAACAGACACTTTCGGAGATACCTGTAGTGCACCTTTATAGCCACCCAGTTACGTTGTGACGTTTGGTACACCCAAAGAATTCCTACGGTATCCGGGAGTTGCACAATCTCATGGTCTAAGGAAATGATACTTGACATTAGAAAAGCTCTGAGCAAACGAACTACACGATCTTGTGCTAGGCTTAGGATTGGGTCTTGTCCATCACATCATTCTCCTAATGATGTGATCCCGTTATCAACGACATCCAATGTCCATGGTCAGGAAACCGTAACCATCTATTGATCAACGAGCTAGTCAACTAGAGGCTTACTAGGGACATGGTGTTGTCTATGTATCCACACATGTATCTGAGTTTCCTATCAATACAATTCTAGCATGGATAATAAACGATTATCATGAACAAGGAAATATAATAATAACCTATTTATTATTGCCTCTAGGGCATATTTCCAACAGTCTCCCACTTGCACTAGAGTCAATAATCTAGTTCACATCACCATGTGATTAACACTGACAGGTCACATCACCATGTGACCAACATCTAAAGAGTTTACTAGAGTCAACAATCTAGTTCACCTCACTATGTGATTAACACTCAATGAGTACTGGTTTGATCATGTTATGCTTGTGAGAGAGGTTATTAGTCAACGGGTCTGAACCTTTCAGATCCGTGTGTGCTTTACGAATATCTATGTCATCTTGTGGATGCTACCACGCGCTATTTGGAGCCATTTCAAATAATTGCTCTACTATACGAATCCGGTTTACTACTCAGAGTCATCCGGATTAGTGTCAAAGTTCGCATCAACGTAACCCTTTACGACGAACTCCTTTTCACCTCCATAATCGAGAAAATCCTTAGTCTACTAGATACTAAGGATAAGTTCGACCGCTGTCATGTGATCCATTCCCGGATCACTATTGTACCCCTTGACCAACTCATGGCAAGGCACACTTCATGTGCGGTACACGGCATAGCATACTGTAGAGCCTACGTCTGAAGCATAGGGGACGACCTTCGTCCTTTCTCTCTCTTCTGCTGTGGTCAGGTCTTGAGTCTTACTCAATACTCACACCATGTAACACAGCCAAGAACTCCTTCTTTGCTGATCTATTTTGAACTCTTTCAAAAACATGTCAAGGTGTGCGTTCTTTGAAAGTATCATCGGGCGTCTTGATCTATCTCTATAGATCTTGATGCCCAATATGTAAGCAGCTTTATCCAGGTCTTCCTTTGAAAAACTCCTTTCAAACAACCCTTTATGCTTTCCAGAAATATTACATCATTTCGGATCAACAATATGTCATTCACATATACTTATCAGAAATGTTGTAGCGCTCCCACTCACTTTATTGTAAATACAAGTTTTTAACAAACTTTGTATAAACCCAAAAACTTTGATCACTCCATCAAAGCATATATTCTGACTCCGAGATGCTTGCTCTAGTCCATGGAAGGATCGCTAGAGCTAGCATACCTTTTAGCATCCTTAGGATCGACAAAACCCTTCTGATTGTATCACATACAACCTTTCCTTATGAAAACTGGTAAGGAAACTTGTTTTGACATCCATCTGCCAGATTTCATAAATGCAGCTAATGCTAACATGATTCCGACGGACTTAAGCATCGCTACGGATGAGAAAATCTCATCGTAGTCAACTCCTTGAACTTGTGGAAATACTCTTTGCCACAAGTCGAGCTTCATAGATGGTAACATTACCGTCCACGTCCGTCTTCTTCTCAAAGATCCATTTATCTCGGATTTCATGGCTTCTAACCATTTGTCGGAATATGGGCCCACCATCGCTTCTCCATAGCTCATAGGTTCATCATTGTCCAACAACATGACTTCCAAGACAGGATCACGTACTACTCTGAAGTAGTACGTATCCTCGTCGTCCTACGAGGTTTGGTAGTGACTTGATCCGAAGTTTCATGATCACTATCATAAGCTTCCACTTCAATTGGTGTAGGTGCCACAGGAACAACTTCCTGTGCCCTGCTACACACTATTTGAAGTGACGGTTCAATAACCTTATCAAGTCTCCACCATCCTCCCTCTCAATTCTTTCGAGAGAAACTTTTCCTCGAGAAAGGACTCGTTTCTAGAGGCAATTACTTTTGCTTCTAGATCTGAAATAGGAGGTATGCCCAACTGTTTTGGGTATTCTATGAAGATGCATTTATCCGCTTTGGGTTTGAGCTTATCAGCCTGAAACTTTTTCACATAAGCATCGCAGCCCCAAACTTTTAAGAAACGACAACTTAGGTTTCTCTAAACGGTGTCGTCTCAACGGAATTGCGTGGTGCCCCTTTTAAAGTGAATGCGGTTGTCTCTAATGCCTAACCCATAAACGATAGTGGTAATTCGATAAGAGACATCATGGTATGCACCATATCCAAAAGGGTGCAGTTATGATGTTCGGACACACCATCACACTATGGTGTTCCAGCGGTATTAATTGTGAAACACTTTCCACAATGTCTTAATTGTGTGCCAAACTCGTAACTCAAATACTCATCTCTATGATCATATCACAGACACTTTATCCTCTTGTCACGACGATCTTCAACTTCACTCTGAAATTACTTGAACCTTTCAATAATTCAGACTTGTGTTTCATCAAGTAAATACACTCAACATCTACTCAAATCATCTGTGAAGTAAGAACATAACGATATCCACTGCATGCCTTAGCACTCATTGGACTGCATACATCAAAATGTATTACTTCCAATAAGTTGCTCTCTTGTTCCATCTTACTGAAAACGAGGACTTTCAGTCATCTTGCCCATGTGGTATGATTTGCATGTCTCAAGTGATTCAAAAATCAAGTGAGTCCAAACGATCCATCTGCATGGAGTTTCTTCATGCATATATACCAATAGACATGGTTCGCATGTCTCAATCTTTTCAAAAACGAGTGAGTCCAAAGATTCATCTACATGAAGCTTCTTCATGCGTTCTATACCAATATGACCCCAATGGCAGTGCCACAATTTTATATCTTTTGGCACGAACATGTGTATCACTGCGATCGAGATTCATTTTAGGTGCAAGACCATTGAAGGTATTATTCAAATAAACAGAGTAACCATTATTCTCCTTAAATGAATAACCGTATTGCGATAAACATAATCCAATCATGCTCAACGCAAACACCAAATCTCGATGGTAGAGGGAGCATGCGATGCTTGATCACATCAACCTTGGAAACACTTCCAACACATATCGTCATCTCACCTTTAGCTAGTCTCCGTTTATTCCGCTGCTTTTATTTCGAGTTACTAACACTTAGCAACCGAACCGGTATCTAATACCCTAGTGCTGCTAGGAGTACTAGTAAAGTACACATTCATAAAACGTATATCCAATATACTTCTGTCGACCTTGCCCGCCTTCTCATCTACCAAGTATCTAGGGTAGTACTGCTTCAGTGACCGTTCCCCTCATTACAGAAGCACTTAGTCTCGGGTTTGGGTTCAACCTTGGAATTCTTCACTGGAGCAGCAAACGATTTGCTGTTTCATGAAGTATCCCTTTTGCCCTTGCCCTTCTAGAAACTAGTGGTTTTACTAACCATCAACAATTGATGCTCCTTCTTGATTTCTACTTTCGCGGTGTCAAACATCGCGAGTTGCTCAAGGATCATCATGTCTATCCCTGATATGTTATAGTTCATCACGAAGCTCTACTAGCTTGGTGACAGTGACTATGGAGAACCATCACTATCTCATCTGGGAGATTAACTCCCACTCGATTCAAGTGATTGTGGTACTCAGGCAATCTGAGCACATGCTCAACGATTGAGCTTTTCTCCCTTAGTTTGCAGGCTTAAGAAACTTGTCAGAGGTCTCATACCTCTTGACGTGGGCACTAGTCTGAAATCCCAATTTCAGTCTTCGGAACATCTCATATGTTCTGCGACGTTTCAAAACCGTCTTTGGTGCCACAATTCTAAACCGTTAGCATTACTCACTGAACTATCACGTAGTCATCAAAACGTGTATGTCAGATGTTTCGCAACATCTACAGACGATGCTGAGGTTCAGCACACCGAGCGGTGTATTAAGGACATAAGCCTTCTGTGCAGCAATGAGGACAATCCTCAGTTTACGGACCCAGTCCGCATAATTGCTACTACCAACTTTCAACTAAATTTTTTCTCTAGGAACATATCTTAAACAGTAGAACTAAAGCGCAGTGACATAATGTCAGGACCCCGATTCCAAGTCACACCGATCTAGCCTGTAACACCTCATATCACATTGCGGCCTCACGCACGGTACTCCCACGGGTGTCGCCTTACCATGGCCCGGGACCGTTTGCGCCTTTTGGCTCACGTATATGACAATGTCGCTAGCATCGATATGACAGAGAACCCGGGCCGACATGGCTAGTCGTGAACCCAAAGCGGCACTAACGTATGGGGACAGGCATACATGAATCAACATCGAACATGTCGGTCAGCAGCGTGTGAATCCGGGCTGAAGCACTGGGCTAACAGGACTCCGGGAACCCGGGCTGTAGCAGGCTAGGCAGGACTCCGGATGTCACCGTGTGACATTTCCCCGAAGGGACAGACACAGGAACGATATGACTCACATGCCGGCCAGTCAAGTGTCCAGAGCAGTAGTGCTGGGCTAGCAGGACTCCGGTGAACCGGGCTGTAGCGGACTACTATGGCTCAAGGAGGCACCAGACTACATTTCCCCATAAGAGAGGCTGCTAAAGATAGACAACTAGATTGTCGGATCCCACACATACCAAGCATTTCAAACATACACACAATATGCTCGATATGCGCGAATACAACATGGCATCACAACAAAACTCTACAACTCAAGTACTTTATTTAAGGGGCTCCGGAGAGCCTTACATAACTTGTTCATACAGATAGGGGTCGCATGACCCAACACTCAAGTCATACAATCATACAAGCACATGCGGAAGCAAACTGTCTGGGTACAGACACTAGAAGAAAGAAGGCTTGACGAAGCCTGTCTATCTACATAGGCCCTTCACAAGCCTAGATCACCACCTGGGTGGCGCGTCACTCATCGTCGTCGAGTTCTACGTAGAACCCGTCAGAAGGGGCGGTGTTGTCGTCTGAAAACAGTAATTAAAGCAACATGAGTACAAAGGTACTCAGCAAGTCTTACAACAGATCCTACTATACATGCTCATTCTCAAGGAGGTAGTGGGGTTATTGCAGCAAGCCAGCTTTGACTCTTGGCTAAGCTATCCTACGGTACACCACTTGTGAAATAGTTTTCGCACACGAGTCCACTAATCACCATCTCAATACTCCACCGTGGATCCTCCCTCGTCATCCAACGAGAGGGCCATCCGCGGTACTCACACTTATCTTGAGGCTTTTAGTAGTATCCATTTACTTGTCTATGAACTGCATAAGCGACCAAGTAGTCCTTTACCGCGGACGCGGCTATTCGAATAGTTTCATACCCTGCAGGGGTGTACTTCGTCACACACGCTCTCACCACTTATCGTCGCTACACGACGTGTACTCGGCAACCTTCAAGCGGAAGCCCAACGTGGGTGTCGGCCACAGCCTACCTAAACACTCGAGTCTCTAGTCCAGGTTTATCGCCTATTCGGGTTCCATCCGCAGGGAGTCCGGCCGAGGTTTCCACATACGGCCCCGAACGATGTGTGCAGGGTTCCCGGTCACCAAACGGGCGACTCGGTACACCGGGCCACGAGCCTACCGCATCACAGCCCACCCCTTGGTCAGCGCTGTCCACGGCCTCCAGCTTACTACAAACACCAGAAACTACGTGCAACTCCTGGACAGAGGACAAGGGTGAACAAGAAGCCGAGGGGGTCCATTGGTTTCGGGCCCAATGTGTGGTAGTAGCTGAATCTTAAATCACGCATACAGATCTCAGTTCTTAGGGACGGTCTCAATGAAACAACCCACCATGTACTCCTACATGGCCTCCCATCGATACCTTTACCAAATCGTATTCCACACTTCACTCTCATTACCGACACACGCACTTTCACTCTAGTTCATCACCCTGATGAGCCAGACCTGACACAACTCTAAGCGTAGCAAGCATAGCATTGTAGGAACACAACATGGCTCAATCAACTCCTACACATGCTAGTGGGTTTCATCTAGTTACTGTGGCAATGACAGGTCATGCAAAGGAAAGTGGGTTCAACTACCGCAACACACAGCAGTTTGAATCACGTTGTCTTAATGCAGTAAACGAGAGCAGAAGCGAGAAGATGGGTTTGTATCGAAATGATCAATGGGTTGCTTGCCTGACAGAGTGGTGGTGGGATACTGCCCTTCAGTTGGATACCCGTGAATATCCTCGGAGGCAGGACCTACCACAATGAACACATCGAAGCACAATCAACATCAAGCAAGTGCAACAATATGATGCATGCATGGGACATGGCAAAATGGATGTATTGGGCTAATGCAACTAAGGCCAGAAGGGTTTGGACTAATTTGAATCAAAGATTCAAATTCCAAGTTCATAAATGGCCCATATTAGTGCTTTATCTTGTTCTGTATAAAACAGTAGGTTAACTTGCTTAATCATGCATGAAACCAGTACAGATGGATAGAGTGGATTTTTCTGATCATTTTTCATATATAAATCTTTTCATTCTGAGCTATAGATTATTTTCTATGATTTTTTGAAGTTTGTGATAATTTCTGGAATTTCCAATATAAGAATAATTCCAGTAAAAGCTTTACTGCGTCAGCCTGACGTCAGTGTGACGTCAGCAGGTCAACGGGGTCGTCCAGGTCAATCCTGACGTGTGGGTCCCCTGTGTCAGTGTCACTGTTAGGTAATTAGTTAATTAGGATTAGTTTTAACTCTAACTCAGATTAGTTAGCAGGCGGGCCCCACTCGTCAGTGACCCTGGGGGGTTAAACCGTGGTCAAACCACGTTGACTCGCCGGCGTTTAGCCGCCGGCGACGTCCAGACGCGGCGGTGGAGTGCGGGATCCCCCTCCGGCGACCAAAAGGACGGCGGAGAGTACCTATGTGTAGCTGGGGGCGAACCGCGTCGACTGGTGGTGGTAGTGGAGCTCGGGGTCGCCGGAATCGACGCCGGCGACGAGCCGTGCGGCTGCCGGAGTACGGGCATGGTTGAAACCGTAGCTAGAGAGCACGGCGAGGGACATGCGATGGCGCTACGGGTTCCTGGCGTTGCGGTGAAGCTAATGGCTACGGTGGTGTGGCCGTTGGATGGCCGGAGCCTTGTCGGCGACGAGCTCGTGCGGCGGCGCGTTCGGGTGAACTTCGTGCGGTGGCTGCAGAGCTCGAGAGAGAGAGAGGAGAGGATGGAAAGGTGGCCATGCTCACGGCGGTTGCGACGGAGCAGACGGCGAGGTCGGAGACGAGCTGTAGCAGTGGCGACGGCGGAGGGGATCTCCGACGGTGAGCGGCGAAGGCGAGGTCGGTGACGGAGCTTCGGGGCAAACGAGCGCTCGGGGCTCGGCTTGCTCGAAGGAGTGGGTGACGGCGGTGCTGTAGGACACGTTAGTACGGCGCGAGGTCGACGGTGGCCGCGGTTACTCCGGTGAGGTGGCTGCGGCGGCGTCGGCCATGGTAGGGAGAAGGCGAGGGAGAGGCGATGGGGGAGAATGGCAATGTCCAGGGGCTCGGGGCGCGTCGAGGGAGGTCGGCCAGCTCATCCGCGGCGGGGCGGCAAGCTGCTGGCGCCGTGGCGAGCTCACGCTCGCCGACGTCACCTCTCTGCCTGCTCTGGCGAGAGCAGGCAGCTGACTGGCGCGGGCCAGCACAGTGCTGGGCCGCCAGGTGGGCTGCCAGGTAAGTTTTCTGCCTTCTGTTCTTTTCTCTTTTTTTATTTATTTCTGTACTGTGTTTTGAAATAGTAAAAATACTATTTCATTTGGAAAAATCCTGAAAATATTCTGAGGCACCTTTGAGATTATTCCCAACAGCCTAAAAATACCTTCAAGATTATTTGGACATTTAAAAATATTTATAGCATTTAAAATGCCCAAATGCAAATACTTATGGCTTGTGCAAAAATCCAAGATGGCCTCCAAAAATATGAAACCATTTTTGGCAGAGGTTTTAGCCAAGACCAAAGGTGGTGAACATTTATGGAGGGCATTTCAGGTTCATTGGAATTTTTTTTAGTAAACCCTAGTTGTTCCAGGGGGGTGCTGGGGGTTTTCTGGCATTCCCATTTCAGGTTTCTGTGAAATATAGACATGATGCAACACTCTGATGCATGAACTAACTAGGATGTGACACATAATTTGTAAAGATCTTTTGACTATGTTCATGATAATTGAGTTCATCTGATTAATGAACTCCCACTCAGATAGACATCCCTCTAGTCATCTAAGTGATACATGATCCGAGTCAAACTAGGCCGTGTCCGATCATCACGTGAGACGGACTAGTCATCATCGGTGAACATCTCCATGTTGATCGTATCTACTATACGACTCATGTTCGACCTTTCGGTCTCTTGTGTTCCGAGGCCATGTCTGTACATGCTAGGCTCGTCAAGTCAACCTAAGTGTTTCGCATGTGTTCCGAGGCCATGTCTGTACATGCTAGGCTCGTCAACACCCGTTGTATTCGAACGTTAGAATCTATCACACCCGATCATCACGTGGTGCTTCGAAACAACGAACCTTCGCAACGGTGCACAGTTAGGGGGAACACGTCTCTTGAAATTTTAGTGAGGGATCATCTTACTTACTACCGTCGTTCTAAGCAAATAAGATGCATAACATGATAAACATCACATGCAATCAAATAGTGACATGATATGGCCAATATCATTTTGCTCCTTTGATCTCCATCTTCGGGGCACCATGATCATCTTAGTCACCGGCATGACACCATGATCTCCATCATCATGATCTCCATCATTGTGTCTTCATGAAGTTGTCACGCCAACAATTACTTCTATGGCTAACGCGCTTAGCAATAAAGTAAAGTAATTTACATGGCGTTATTCAATGACACGCAGGTCATACAAAAAATAAAGACAACTCCTATGGCTCCTGCCGGTTGTCATACTCATCGACATGCAAGTCGTGATTCCTATTACAAGAATATGATCAATCTCATACATCACATATATCATTCATCACATCTTCTGGCCATATCACATCACAAGGCACATGCTGCAAAAACAAGTTAGACGTCCTCCAATTTTTGTTGCAAGTTTTTACGTGGCTTGTATAGGTTTCTAGCAAGAACGTTTCTTACCTACGTAAGACCACAACGTGATATGCCAATTTCTATTTACCCTTCATAAGGACCATTTTCATCGAATCCGTTCCGACTAAAGTGGGAGAGACAGACACCCGCTAGCCACCTTATGCATCTAGTGCATGTCAGTCGGTGGAACCTGTCTCACGTAAGCGTACGTGTAAGGTCGGTCCGGGCCGCTTCATCCCACAATGCCGCCGAAACAAGATAAGACTAGTAGCGGCAAGAAGAATTGGCAACATCTACGCCCACAACTACTTTGTGTTCTACTCGTGCATAGAAACTACGCATAGACCTAGCTCATGATGCCACTGTTGGGGAACGTAGCAGAAATTCAAAATTTTCTACGCATCACCAAGATCAATCTATGGAGTTTACTAGCAATGAGAGGGAAGGAGTGCATCTACATACCCTTGTAGATCGCGAGCGGAAGCGTTCAAGAGAACGGGGTTGATGGAGTCGTACTCGTCGTGATCCAAATCACCGATGATCCTAGCGCCGAACAGACGGCACCTCCGCGTTCAACACACGTACGGAGCAGCAACATCTCCTCCTTCTTGATCCAGCAAGGGGGGAGGAGAGGTTGATGGAGATCCAGCAGCACGACGGCGTGGTGGTGGAAGTAGCGGGGATCCCGGTAGGGCTTCGCCAAGCACTAACGGGAGGGAGAGGTGTCACGGGAGGGAGAGGGAGGCGCCAGGGGCTAGGATATTGCTGCCCTCCCTCCCCCCACTATATATAGGGCCAAGGGAGAGGGGGGGGGGGCGCAGCCTTGGCCCTTCCTCCAAGGAAGGGTGCGGCCAGGGAGGAGTCCTTCCTCCCCAAGGCACCTCGGAGGTGCCTTCCCCCTTTAGGACTCTCCGTTTTTCTTATCTCTTGGCGCATGGGCCTCTTGGGGCTGGTGCCCTTGGCCCATATAGGCCAAGGCACACCCCCTACAGCCCATGTGGCCCCCCGGGGCTGGTGGACCCCCTTGGTGGACCCCCGGACCCCTTTCGGCACTCCCGGTACAATACCGATAAAGTGCGAAACTTTTCCGGCGACCAAAATAAGACTTCCCGTATATAAATCTTTACCTCCGGACCATTCCGGAACTCCTCGTGACGTCCGGGATCTCATCCGGGACTCCGAACAACTTTCGGGTTACCGCATACTAATATCTCTATAACCCTAGCGTCACCGAACCTTAAGTGTGTAGACCCTACGGGTTCGGGAGACAGGCAGACATGACCGAGACGACTCTCCGGTCAATAACCAACAGCGGGATCTGGATACCCATGTTGGCTCCCACATGCTCCTCGATGATCTCATCGGATGAACCACGATGTCGAGGATTCAATCAATCCCGTATACAATTCCCTTTGTCTATCGGTATGTTACTTGCCCGAGATTCGATCGTCGGTGTCCCGATACCTTGTTCAATCTTGTTACCGGCAAGTCTCTTTACTCGTTCCGTAACTCACATCATCCCGTGATCAACTCCTTGGTCACATTGTGCACATTATGATGATGTCCTACCGAGTGGGCCTAGAGATACCTCTCTGTTTACACGGAGTGACAAATCCCAGTCTCGATTCGTGCCAACCCAACAGACACTTTCGGAGATACCTGTAGTGCACCTTTATAGCCACCCAGTTACGTTGTGACGTTTGGTACACCCAAAGCATTCCTACGGTATCCGGGAGTTGCACAATCTCATGGTCTATGGAAATGATACTTGACATTAGAAAAGCTCTGAGCAAACGAACTACACGATCTTGTGCTAGGCTTAGGATTGGGTCTTGTCCATCACATCATTCTCCTAATGATGTGATCCCGTTATCAACGACATCAAATGTCCATGGTCAGGAAACCGTAACCATCTATTGATCAACGAGCTAGTCAACTAGAGGCTTACTAGGGACATGGTGTTGTCTATGTATCCACACATGTATCTGAGTTTCCTATCAATACAATTCTAGCATGGATAATAAACGATTATCATGAACAAGGAAATATAATAATAACCTATTTATTATTGCCTCTAGGGCATATTTCCAACAGATACCAGGTTTTGTCACAATTATCGTCATAGAAGTGTCATAAGCATGACATAAATTTTTTTCGTTCGGGCCAAAATTTCATGGATGTGTCTTTTTTTTGTAGTGAGGGCCACCACACACGGCTTGGGGATTCGTGGTGTGTGATGCCCCCTCCCCTCCTCTCATATATATATATATATATATATATATATATATAGGTGGAGGGGGAGGCGAGGCAGCCCTAGGCGCACCCCAAAGGGGCCGGCGGCTGCCCTAGGGCGCCTGCCCTAGGCACGCCCCCCTTCCTTCTTTGCGCGTGGAGGGAAAGGCAGGAGAGGCTGGCCCTCCTCCTTCCTTCCTGGCGCGTGGAGAGGAAAGGCAGGAGGGGGCCAGCCCTCCTCTTTCCTTCCCTAGGGGCCGGCGGCCTAGAGGTGGGGCGCACCAGCCCCTTGTGGGCTGGTGTGCTTCCCTCGTTGGCCCAATAAGCCTCCGTGGCCTCCCTTCCGGTCATCTGACAAATATCCGGTGCATCCCGGAACCCTTCTGGAGACCGAATACTATCATCATATACATAAATCTTTACCTCCGGACCATTCCGGACCTCCTCGTCATGTCCGTGATCTCATCCGGGAATCCGAACAACATTCAGTCACCAACATACATAACTCACATAGTACTATATCGTCAACGAACGTTAAGTGTGCGGACCCTACGGGTTCGAGAATGATGTAGACATGACCGAGACGCTTCTCTGGTTAATAACCAATAGCGGGACCCGAATGCCCATATGGGTTCCTACATATTCTATGAAGATCTTTTCGGCTGAACCTATATGACAACATACATAGTTCTCTTTGTCCGTCGATATGTTACTTGCCCAAGATTCGATCATCGGTATCTCCATACCTAGTTCAATCTCGTTACCAGCAAGTCTCTTTACTGTTCCGTAATACATCATCTTGTAACTAACTCCTTAGTCACTTTGCTTGCAAGCTTCTTGTGATGTTGTATTACCGAGAGGGCCCAGATATACCTCTCCGTCATACGGAGTGACAAATCCCAATCTCGATCCATGCCAACTCAACAGACACCTTCGGAAATACCTGTAGAGCACCTTTAGGATCACCCAGTTATGAAGTGACGTTTGATAGCACACAAGGTATTCCTCCGGTATCCGAGAGTTGCATGATCTCATGGTCGAAGGAAAATGTACTTGACATTAAGAAAGCAGTAGCAATAAACTGAATGATCATATGCTATGCTAACAGATGGGTCTTGTCCATCACATCACCGGGAGCCCCCAATATTGTGGATTTGAACCAAGGAGTTTGTACAGGCAAGGAGATTGCCTACTTTGTGAAGACCTACCCTGAGTGAGGCTAGTCCTTCGTGGGCGTAAGCCATAATGGCATAGACAAGGTTGCCTCTTCATGGACCCTTTGTGGATGGATCCCTTTGTGGACTCGCGTAGCCATTATCCTCCGTGGGTTGAAGTCTCCGTCAACATGGATGTACGATAGCATCACCTATCGGAACCACGAGAAAAGTCACCGTATCTTCATTGTGTTTGATCTTCTCCAAACTCTACCCCTTTATTTTCTTGCACTTGGATGTCATTTACTTTCGCTGCCCATACTCTAGATATGCATGTGTAGGTCGTATTGATTTCCACTTAACTTGTGCTAAAATCTGCCTAAGTTTCAAGAGAATTACAATTTGCACATTTGTCCTTGGCAGTGTCTATTCACCCCTCCTCTAGACCTATCCTTTCGATCCAGGGTGACAACCAAAAACTGTCACCAGGCCATTTTCGATGGCGAAAATCGGTTTTGCGTGACACAAGTGAACCATCGCTAAAAGTCGTCCATTTTGTAGTGACAATGCAGCTGCCATGACCAAGCAACAAGGAACTTTGCTGTTAGGATTAGGGAGGCAGGTACTTTTTGTGCTGAAGCTAGTGTTTGCAAGTATGATTGTGTTGTATGTGCTTCGTCTGTTCTTAGTGCTGAAGAAATGATAACCTATTGCTATAAAGATCAATGATAGTGTGTGTCCAATGATAAATGATAGTTATTGTTTTTTTGCTATGAAGTGGTGGTTTATCAATGGTAATTTATCAAGTGGTTGGAAGTAGCAAGGTTGTGTAATGCCAAATAATGGAAAGAGACAATGGGTGTCTCTCATGTATGTTATGAATGTAAGTCTGGAAGTTTCTTTTCTGCTTTGGTATTGCATTTGTGATGGCCAATTGATGGCAAACATGGTTGTTGCTGAACTTGAACAGGAAACTGGCAGCCATAATTGGGGCAGCCAAAAATGGTACATCAGAGTACATCCATGCATGGAAACAAATTGGTACTTGAAGTACGAATTAACAAACAGGGATAACAAATAGTACCAAATTTGTGAATGACATAATTGTTCATACATCATCAAATTTTTGTCACTAAAATAGATTGATATAATATTCAGACAAGTTGGATGGTTGCGAACAAATACAGAACATCGTTGGATGACTTGCGGCATCCAGACAGTGGCCCGGACACTTGCGGGAGGTTTGAGGGTCTGCTTGGAGATGCCCTTAGGCAAAGCTAGGATGATGCAGAATGAACTGACCTCATGCACAAGTAAACAACTAACACGCCATCTTCCCATTCTTTACTCTCTCTCTCTCTCTCTCTCTCTCTCTCTCTCTCTCTCTCTGTCTCTGATGCACGAGCAGGTCACGCCATCTCGCCATTCCCACTATTGGGTTGTACGCAGCTAGTGGTACTAAAGTAGGCCTCCTCCAATCTCCTTATCGGATCAGAAGAATCCTGACAAATCGAGGGAAAAGAAGAATCCCACCGATTCCCGTTCAAGAAACAAAGTGGCAACTCCAACTCCGAGCGAATGGCGTCGCCGCTAGAGGGGGTGGAGCCGACGATTATCCACACATGGTCGGCGCCACGCTCCCTCAGGACCAGCCTCATCCCCGGCGCGTCGGTTGAGCATCGATCATATGACAAGGGGTGTGGAGCACATGATCTCAGGTCTCCAAAATTGGGTCAAGTTAGTTAAGGAGAACCTTCTGGATGACCTGAAAAGGCTTCTGGAGAACCTTGAGAAGCTCCAATTCGGACCTTCTGGCTCTGCGAGCATTTCACCATGGCCACCTGCTCTAACTAGAAGGTGAAGCTCCGAGACCTTAATGGGAGACTCACCATTGATGATGGTGGCCCGGCTTCACGGTCGTTCGACTGGTGGAAATAGGGTGCTTCCTCGCCTTCAAGGTCATGTCTTAGGATAATTTCAGGGTCATCGTGTTTGACCTTTCCAGCATGGACGTCGTACGTCCTGTCTTATAAGTCAAAGAGACCTCCAGGGTAATGCCAAGGCAGTCCACCCGACTATTGTGCACTGTGGGGCTAGCTGGTTGGTGTGGGTTGCCTTTCAATATCCATCCTCTTGCCGTCGCAACCCCTAGACAGATGACCCTCGTGGCCGGCTTGCGTGTGTTTATCCCTTTGTGGTGGATGTGGAGGTGCTTTGGCTACCTGGCATGTTGTCGTCGCGACCCCTGGCTGGATGACGTGTTTTTGAATGATTGTCCAGCTTTTGGGTGTCATGGTTTGGCTGATTGTCGTTTTTGGTGTGTGTGTAGCCAAAGAGTGCTCTTGCCCTGGACCGGCTGGACGTTTACCTCAACTTCCTTTTGCTTGTGTTCTGCCGGATGGGTGTTAGGTTGTGGCATGACCTCTATCCATCGTGTCCCCTCGGTCGGATGCCATGTTTGAGGATGTCTGCCTCGCCTTTGAACGTCGTGTTTTGTCCGGATGACGTCTTTTGGCACATCTGCCCAAGCTTTGAATGTTGTGGTCTACCCGATGGTATAGTCATTTATCGTGGGAGTGCGATCAACCTTTCTATCGACCCGACTATTGGGTTGCCCTGGTTGGCCAAGGAAGAACATGGTCCATGATCATTGTTGTCTGTCGTTAGTAATAGTATGCAAGGCAAATACAAACATAATAAAAATAATCACTTGTAGACAATTCACGAGAAACATCCTTCAAATAATTGACCTAAATTCTCGGTTGCATTTGTTTTTCCTCCTAATATGTAACGTTCATAAAATATGTTGTTCATAAGTTGCTTTGCTTCTTGGCTGCAATTGTATTTGTGCCAAAGACGCAACAGGTCATTTAATCTTTACAAAAGACACGCGCCTAATTAAGCATCTGCCCTCCAGCCTCCTCAGATAAACACCTATGCTTATGCTTGGACAGGGATCTAATGACTTGCCCACAGCCAGTCACGCCGTAACTAGCGGGCCAGCAGCCGTTCGATGTAGGGGGGCGGTCCAGATTTAAATACTGTAGCCGAAAGTACTGCAGACCAAAACACTGTAGAAGGGACACTGTAGACCAAAGCACTGTAGATGCGGCACTGTTCACGCAGATCTGCCCGTCGGTTCTGAATCGGACGGTGTGGAGAGGGGGCCAGTTACCGTACTGTTCACTGGTGACTTGCCCACAGCCAGTCACCGGATCTCAATCCCTTATGCTTAAAGAAACGCAAACGTTAACGCCCACACGTGTGGCACGAAGCAACATGGCCCAAACGCCTCCAGTACCATTCATTTTGCCACATCAAAACAGATGACATCAGCGGGAATCTTTTTGGTTTTCGGCTTAAAAATGTTTTATCTCCTAATTAAAAAATCTAACTAAAAATCCGTTTTCACCATTAAATCCGTCTCAACGAGATCTTCAAAACTAGATCCCATGTTGATATGTTTCGATAATTTTTTTTGCCAAAAGTTGCCATGATGTTTACACTGTATTTGCCATAGTGTTACACTAAAGTTGCCATGTGGCAATTTTAGTTTATAGAGCATGGCAATTTTAGTATTTTGACCATGGCAATTCGAGTACTTGGACCATGAAAATTATTTTTTGTATGAACCATGGCAATTTTAAGGGCATGTATCATGGAAATTTTAATTTATGGTTCATGGCAAGTCTAGTTTCTTAATTCCTCATTTTATAATATGTCAAAATTTACTTTTAAATGGAGAAAAAATAGCCGAAACATATCATTGCAACTTCAATGTAAACACCATGACAATTCATGTACAATAGACATGGCAACTTTTAAAAGTCGTCGAAACATATTAATATGAGATCTAGTTTCAAAGATCTCGTCGCGATGGATTTAATGGTGAAAACGGATGTTCAATCGGATTTTTCATTAAAGAGATAAAAAAGTTTAAAAACTGAAAATCCAAAAAGGTTTCCACATATATGCATGCGGTGATGTGACCTAGTCTGTGTGTTATAGGGCATGTGGGCGAATATCGCTCCCATCACACATGTGGGCGTTATCAGCCTCCTAAAGAATGAACTCCAACACTGCCAACGTGTAGAGTTTTTTTAGAGAGAGCCAACGTGTAGAGTTAGGCAAAGCTGCGATGACACAGAATGAACTTGTCCGTATGCGCAAGTTGACAACTCACGCGCCATCGGCCCATTCTTTACTCTCTCTCTCTCTCTCTCTCTGATGCACCAGCAGGTCACTCACAACATATCGCCACTGCCCACTGTTGGGTAGCCCTCGTCTAATCTCCTCATCGGATCAGAAGAATCCCAGCGAATCCAGGGAAAGAAGACTCCCTCCGAGTCCCGTCCGAGACGCCGAGTGTCAGCTCCGACTCCGAGCGGATGGCGTCGCCGCCGGAGGGGGTGGAGCCGGCGGTGATCCACGCGTGGTCGGCGCCGCGCTCCCTCAGCACCAGCCTCATGTACTCCTTCTCCGAGGTGAGAGAGCCTCGCCTCCGCCCCAATCCTCCTCCGCACGAGCGAATCGACCTCTCGCCACTTCCTTATTGGCCCCGCGTGCGAATTCCGAGGGAGAACATGTACGGGAGAGGAGATGGGGGCGTCCAAACCCAATGCTCGTGTGTTCGGTGGTCAACTGCTCTATGCTGCCCTGCCGTTTCGCCCTGAATAACACTGCAACTTGTAGCTTATTAATGCAACAAGTAGATTAAGCTGCTTACAGCTAAAAATCGTCATGCCCGCTCTCCCTGTTGGTACACGACATGTCGAATTTTTTTTAACTCTCTATCTTTCCTTTTGCAGAGGGATGACATGGATGTGCTTGACGAGCCTCTCTACGCAAACTTCCTGCGTGTCACTGGCGTTGACAGGCCCTACCGCCAGGAGCTTCTCTCTAAAATGGTAAGACTTGAACCATGCTTGAGTTGTCTGCAACTTGAGGGGGTTCGTTGCGTAGCCATAAATGATTTGCTGCTGTTATTCACCGAATGCCACAGTGAGCTCATGATTTATGTGAGCATACAAATAAGGTCGATTGATCCGGAATCAGGGTTTGGTTGAGCCAATGAGCTGGTTGAGAAATGGGGAACTGCTTTTTGGTTATTACTACTTTATATAGACTCCATTATCTTTATATGGATTTTCATGCTTTTTTTCCCTGAAAGACGGCAGGAGCTCTTTATGTAGATGCTAGTTGAACATATATTAATTTGGTGTCGAGTCATTGTCTGGCTTTAGGACCATTTAAGAGGAAAATTCTCATTGTCTTATTAATCAATTTCCATTTAATGTGGAAAATGCTATGGTGCACCATGATCCTGTTTACCTCTTCTGCATACCGTCAATTCTGATTATACTCTGTGAATGCTGCCTTGTGTATAGTTCAGACATTTGAGTATTTCCAGTGCAGGATCCGGATGGCAACAAAGTTGTCAAAGAAGTTATTTTTGGACCAGGAGAGAAAGCATATCGTTACTGCAAGGTGCAATTTCAATTCTTAAAGTGTCAGCGCATACCTCTATAGATTAATTATTACGCCACTATTCATTGCTCTCTTGATTATTTTTCATGTGTAGCACATTGCGAAGCAGCGCCTCCCTAATCTCACAGGTGACCTGATGAAGAAGGGAAAACATTTTATATTAATACGTAACCCTATGAATATCCTGGTATGTGCCCCCCATTTCTCCGTGTAACACTCATGCATGTTCCTAATTTCTTGCTAATTCAGCACGAGCTACTCTTTTCCTTATGCTTTGCATATTCGAAACATATAACCTCCTGATAATAGCATTCCATATACCTCAGCCATCATTTGATAAAGTTGTTCCACCATCCTTCCTGGAGCTCGGTGTAGCAGAACTTGTCGCAATATACAGTGAGTTGTGTGAGCTTGGGAGCCCTCCACCTGTGATAGATGCAGATGATCTCCAAAGAGATCCTGAGGTAAATCTGTTATTGGTTGTCTGAATGTATTTATCTTTGTGGTGATTATCCATCGCACCAAATAATAATATAAATGTATGCATAGGATCTGCGGTTACTGTTTGGTAGGTTGCTTCGAAGAATCTGGTATTGGAATCCTCAATCTATTAGGATATTTACCAAATTGGAAATTTTGAGTTTACTCATAAATTATCTCATCTATATTATTGTGTAGCAGTGCCTTGAAGGGCCTGACAGTGCAGCTTCAAACTATTAGGATTACTAAACACCGAACTGATCAATTTGAGTTCACTTCAGTTTTATGGTTTGCAATCATGATGTCTGCAGTAGTTTCCATGTTTATTACATTTAACATTTTAATGCATGAAGGCATTTTAATGGTATAACATTGCTTCACTGTATAATAACTACATTTGCAAATTGCAATCCAATTCAATGCAGTTTGTTTACCCGTCCAATGCAGGCCGTCTTGAGTGGACTCTGTGAGGACCTAGGCATTCCTTTCCAGCCACAAATGCTCAAGTATGCGGGTTGTGCATAAGAATGAAATAGGTTTCATTGTCCTAGTTTTTCGCTTAGAGCACACATAGTAAGAAGGTGGTGTGCTTTCTTAAACCATTTGGATTGTTTCTAACTTGTAGATGGAAAGCTGGCCCAAGGGACTTTGATGGTATTTGGGCCCCCTGGTGGTATGAAAGTGTACATACATCTACGGGCTTCTCGAAATCCCGTCGTTACCCTATGGTAAGCCTGCATCAAACGTCTCTCTCTTGATTTCCAGTAATTTATTAGTACTTCTATTCTAGCTAACTTTGCATATTTAGTCAGTCATACTTGTATCAGAAAGGACATACTAAAAAACATGGACACTAAGGCTGCATTTGACATTGCGATGGATTCTCATAATCACGTTTATCCCACCCGCTTTTCCTATTTGAGAGTTTGTTTGACCTGCTTTCGCCTATTTCCATGTCAAGTTTTCCACAGCAGATTATAAATAAGCACAACAAAGAACAGTTCAGCAACCAAAAACTGAGCCTAAGAATTATTACCTCTGGCCATAAAGCCTTATCGTAATTCCTTCTGGTGTACAGAGTAGCCGGTGTATTTATGAGAAGGTTAGGTATTGCATTTAACCCTTTTAATGAATCCCATTCCTTTAAAAAAAGTTGTCTCTAAGAGCAAGTCCGACAGTCCCCCTATCAGTCTATCACGTCTCCTAGACCCAACGAAGGGAAGAAGGTGAGAAAAACGGTGCTTCAGCAGTTCCCCTATCACCTTCCTCATTTCTGGGGTGCCCCTATATCTTGCTCAGGATCGCGTTTGCTGGCTTTCTCGGTGTCCCCTATATCTTTTCTCATCTTTATGATAGATGGGACCAACATATATAATACTCCCTCCATTCCATATTATTTGACGTCCTGGCCTCAAGCTCTTTTTTTTAATTAATTGACGTCCTAGCGCACTACACTTAGCATTTTCCGCAGGTTTCCAAATTTGCCCCTCACTCTCTCAGGTCACCCCACTTCTCACGCATTTTCCCTCCTCTGTTTCCAATTTTGGGGTGCTGGATTCGTTTTTAGGATTAGTAAGGGGCAGCAAAGGGATTTTATCACTTTCCTTAATCTGTTGGATGTTTTCCAAAACGTCAATTAATACGGAACGGAGGACGTATATTTATCTAATTAGAGAGTGACATAGGGGATGAGATTTGTTGGTTTTCCTGAAACTTGGGCAAAATTTACTGGAGGAATCTTTTTAGAGGAGCGCCTATATGGAGATATAGGGGTGTATTTTAGAAGAGCTGTTGGACTTGCTTAGTTATCAAGATACAATTGACTTCATCTTGCTTCGATGTGTTTGGCAATTAAAACATGTCTTATTGTTAACATTGACCTTATTTGATTGCAGACTTTTCCATTTGCATTTTATGACCTACTTGAGCAAAGCTTGCCCTTCTACAATATGCTGAAGCGCCAGGTACGGAGAACAACAGGATCCCTGCTGCCACCACCGCCTGATCCTCCTCTTCCTGTACCAGAAAATAAAAAAATTCTTGTTTGGGTTGGAGATGAACTTTTGCCACGTGATAGTGCAAGGGTATGCACTCGTAACTTTTGCTGTTTAATCAGCATTGCAACATTAAACTGGTCACACTTGATCAGTTCTCCCAATTCTTTTTTCTAATCATCTGCGATGTAAAGGTTTCAGTGTTCGATTCAGTTGTACAAGGAGGCGATGCTGTGTGGGAAGGATTGCGTATATATGATGGGAAAGTATTCAAACTTGAAGAACACTTGGATAGGTATAGTACTTCTATATTTTATTTGGCTTGCCATATCTTTTCTGCTTATGATCTACTATGCAGTAACCCTCTTTATCATTCTCTTCTAGGTTGTTTGATTCTACAAAAGCTATGGCCTTCAGCAATGTGCCCAGTCGTGATTGGGTAACTACTTCTACTTACATGCTTCTCACTTGTTATTTATAGTATTGCAAGAAAGAACCATGTAGCTGCTTGTTTGGCAGGCATCTTTTTGTTTAGGTTTAAAATACTAATGTGTTTCCCAATTTTCATTTAAGAGGATTGCTGAAGGCTCACTTTGAAATTTGAACTACTGAACTGAGTGTTTGGTATGCATGTGTTTTAATGCAGATTAAGGATGCAATATTTAAGACTCTTAACGCAAATGGGATGTTCAATAATGCACATATAAGGCTCACTCTCACCCGTGGGAAGAAGGTATTACTATAGATATAGATTCATTACTCATCAGCATTGTCACTTCCACTGTTCTACAGTGTGTGTTTGCAATCTTCTTCCCATGACCTACTTACCCATTTTGTGCACTGCCTGCCTTAACTGTAGGTGACATCTGGAATGAGTCCAGCCTTCAATCTATATGGGTGTGTCTTGATTGGTATTCACATTTTGATCCCACTTTTTTTTACTTGATTGTGTTTTTTGTGCTTAAATCTGTACATCATGTTTGTTATTTTCTGGTTTCTGACTAAATTATACTCCCTCCGTTCCTGAATATAAACCTTTGTAGAGATTCCAGTATGGACTACATTCGTAGCAAAATGAGTGAATCTACATTCTAAAATATGTCTATATACATCCGCACGTGGTCCGCATTAAAATCTCTAAAAGATCTTATATTTAGAAGCGGATGGAGTATTATCCTATTCTGTAATCATCTCTTGTGACTAGCAATCAGTGTTGGCGTGTAAGACCATACGATTCGATTCACTGAGCTTCATCCAAAATGTAATGACTCGTAAATGGTGACTGCCTGGTTGTGGTTTCACTGTCGGCATGTTTGCTGTACTTTATTGTTCGAAATGACGTGTGCCGTTATGACTCTATTTGGTCCAGTCAATTGTCATTGGAAGACTAGGTTGACTTAATAATGGTAAGACCTTATATTTGGTCTTTTTCAGTACTCGCAGAGTGGAAACCACCAGTTTATGATAACTCACATGGGATAAAGTTGGTAACTGCCACCACACGTCGTAATTCTCCAAATGTAAGACCCATTTACCTACTACTTTACAATTTGGCTTTTGGTTTCTCATCTGTTCTATTTTTATATGAAGCGTCTTTTATTATCTCTTTATTGAACAAATGTTGACCTTGGTTGTTTCCATGACTTGTTTCAGAGCGTAGATTCGAAGATACATCACAACAATCTTATTAACAACATTCTGGCAAAGGTCATTTATCTTAAGATTTGAAGCTCTAATCTAGCAAGCTCCTTGAATCTTATCTAAAATGAAGGCATTGGAAATTGCAATGGGCCTCAAATACTATTGCTTCTATGCAGATAGAAGGTAATCTTGCACAGGCTGAGGATGCTATCATGCTAGATCAAGATGGTTTTGTATCAGAAACAAATGCAACAAACATAGTACGTGCAATTAGGATCAGTTCAAATAGCTCAATATTCGTCATATAGTTTTTCTTAAAGTGCTTGTGCATTAACTGCAGTTTATGGTTAAGAAGGGCATTGTATTGACACCTCATGCGGACTACTGCCTTCCAGGAATTACCCGTGCAACTGTAAGCTTATTCATCTTCCACTTGGAAATAATTGGAGCCAATCTACAGAAGTGGTTCCCACCAATTTGAAATGGCATGTTTTGTTCTGTGCCAATACTTCTGTCAAGGCCCAATACTGCTTAGCAGTACCCAACTCATATCATGAACCAGTACTTCATACAACTAGATATTCACTGGAAGATTCACATACAAGCAACAAATACATAGTTCGATCCTTTTGATTCTTATCGGTCTAGTAAATGGCGTTCTGGTGCAATATATCGAATTACTATATAAAGAACACATTTAAACAAAAGCAAATCTTGAATTCTTGATTAAAAATACCTATATTTACCCAGCCCAGTGGATACGATCTGCTCATGGTAAGACAACATATGGGTTTGATATACTCTTATGAATTATGGCAATCAGATAAACAGTCTTTTCTCACTTTGATAAACAGAACCCAGTGCAATTTGGAGAGGGGCCAGTTTCCTCTTTATGGAGACAATGAGATTCTTGAATTATGGACATGCTCTAAACTATCTTTGAAACAAAATGTAAAATATTCACAATGCGGAAGCGGAAAGTCATCACAATTTTTGTAGCCTTAGCATCTTCCTCTATGTGTTCTGCAGCTTCTGCCCAGTTGCCTTATTTGATAGTGGTTTCTGTTCCTTTTTTTTTCATTTCACATGAATATGCATAAATATTCTTTGCTTGTCTATCGCTAAGATGGTTGTCTATTGCTATATTTTTTAGTAGGTATGATGAATATGTTTTGCTAAATCATGACATGTATAAATATGATATGTTTGCCTACATGCATGGAAGAGGAAATTTATTAGTCGATAGTGCCCATTGCTAGGGTGAACAACTGAACTTACATGGTTCCACAGAAAACTCAATCTTCCTGTTTATTGAAGTTACTAATTAATATTTTGCATATTGAATGAAAATATCAGGTCATGGATCTTGTTGTGAAAGAAAACCTGGTATTACGTGAACGGCGAATTAGTCTATCTGAATTTCATGCTGCAGATGAGGTTAGATATTTTATGTCATGAACATTTGTTCATCTTGTCCTTCTACTGAGGTTTTTTGCTTCGCAACTGTATAATATCCTTTATACTGAAATGTGCACTTATCTACTAAACTAGACAAGATAAAATAGCAGAAGTATGTTTTAAACTACTAAGCATTTTTCTTTTGAGAAAACGCAAAGGCTTGCGTTTCTATGCATTGATAGAAAAAGAATGTTAGGGCATCTCCAACGCGGAGCACCTATTGGACATCACCAAATGTCCGCGGACACGTCCGGACGTGTCCGCGGACAGCGGGTGGGATGGAGGCCATCCAAGCAGAGTCACCTAATATAAAGTGGATACAGATTTTTCATTGATTTCAGGGTTACAGTTTACATAGCAAAAGATCCCTAGAACAACTAAAAAAAACTATTCTAATCTACCCCCTGTCGGAGGTGAGGTTGAGGAACCCCGCGCTGGACGGTTCGGTCTCGTCGTCGTTGGCGGCCAGCGTGAACGAGGTAGAGCTGACGACGATGCCAAAGAGGCCATCAAAATTTGTGTATCCTCGTTGACGACAATGCCAAAGAGGCGGAGCGCGGACAGCGGGTGGGGCGGAGGCCATCTATAGAGGCATCGTCATCATGCTGCTCCGGTGTGAATGAGGCAGCCATCGTCGTCGTCTTGTTCTGGCGTGTTCTTGTCCTCCGCCTCCAGCTCCTCGAAGAGGCAGTCGCGCTCCGCCTTGTTGACACGAAAAGAACTTAGCGAAGGCCGCCATGAAGTCAGCCTTCACCGTCCCCCAACATGATTGGAGGAACTCCGCTGTGAAACCATTGGGCCCTGGTGCCTTCTCCCAAGAGAGCTGCGCACAACCTCCCAAATCTCTTCCTCGGTAAGTGGCGCACAACCACCCGAGAACCAAAGAAATCAAGATCCCGAGAAAACTCACGCTCCTCTGAGGAACCCAGAGGGAGAGGAAGCGATCAAACGCAGCTTGAGCCATGGACGCATGGTCAAAAACCACCGCACCATCAACCTGTAGATTGTGGATCACGTTCTTCTGCTTCCGGTATGAGGCATGCAGGTGGAAGAACACTGTGTTGGCGTCACCCTCCCTAACCCAGGCGATCTTGGCCCACTGGAAAGCCATGGTGCGCTCGAGGGAAGCCAAGCCCAAGTAGGCATGCTTGAGGCAGGCTTGAAGCTGGCGCTCTGTAGCGGAGAGAAACGGGACTCTATCGCCATATCGAACCGAAAAATGAGCTCGCAAGCCATCATGAGCTGCACCCCAACCCACCTTCTTAGGCTGGTCATAGTGGGAGTAACTTAGCTAGTAACATAATGTACCCCAAAACAAGTTTACTTAGTCCATGTAGTTAATGAGAGAGGTGTTTGTGGTAACATATATGTTACCGTAACATAACACACGCCAAGGCAAAATGAGTCTACATCTAAATAAATGAAGGCTTGCATGATACCACACATATGTTACTACCCACTATGAAGGTAGTAACACAGACTATTAACATATTACTAGTCTAAGTTACTTCCCACTATGACCAGCCTTATCGCTCCAACTCATCAGCTGGCGAGCCGTGGATTTGAGTCTAGCCGTAATGCGATGATAGGGGTCAGGCTCCCCGAGAGCCACAGTCCAGGCTGTGGCCACCATCTCCCCAAATCCATCCATCTTAGTCCAGAACCGCTTGAACTGGAATCGGCGATGGCCCACAGGCGGTGCCGAAAAGTCGAGGAGTAAAGGACAGTGGTCGGATATCACAGTGGGGAGACACTACAACGAGAAGTTTGGGAGGAGGTCCTCCCAATCTATTGTGTAGAACACCTTGTCGAGCTTCACCAAGGTGGGGGCACCACACTCATTCAACCAACTGTAGCTCCTTGAGCTTGCAGTATTTAGGAAGCGTCTAAACCTTCCCATCATGTGACTGTGCAGGTAGTCATTGCTCTTGTCTTCGTCATGGTAAATCATGTTGAAATAACCGCAAACAACCGAGGAACCTGGCCGGGTAAATCACCCATCTCGCAGCTCGGCAAGGAAAACAATCCTCTCTGTGTCCTCCTATGGTCCGTAGACACAAGTCAAC